>NC_057810.1:507421000-507486152 GCF_018294505.1 Triticum aestivum | reverse complement strand
GGGGTACCCTAGTATCCCGAACTTGTGCACGGGCAGTTGCAGCACCCCGCGGCAAGGCTTGCCGAGCGACCGCCAAGGTCCTCGGTGGTTCCCTTGGAGCCATTCAAGAACAAAGTATTCAAGCCAAGGAGACAAGGCCCCGGCAAGAGGAGCTTGCCGGGAATGCCAACCAAGGCATTTCAAGGGACTTGCCGCGATGCGCCACGCGTCCCGACAAGACCCGGTGAGCGACAAGCTTCCGGGCACGACAAGACAACGGCCGCGGCAAGGCGCTTGCCGCGGCAGGTTATCACTCTGCACCCACGCTCCAGCGCATCCACCAACGTGTCGCCTTGGGGCCTTCCCAAGCGCGCGTGGCTGGAGGCTGAGCAGCCAGCGGTGCGAGGTGGCAAGCGACGCTGACAAGATTACCATCATGGCGAACGGTGGCGTCCCTGACGGTCCTTTTCGGCACTGTTTGGGCGACACAGACGGGCATTTAATGCCTTTGTCCCCTGCCGTCAGGGTTAGGTAGGATGCACTGTGCAGGTAGCTGTACCAACCGCAACTCCTTTTCCATTTTTACCCTCGTCTGCGTTGCCACCTGTCGGTGACCCCATGAGCGTATAAAAGGAGGCCCATGCGCAACGTAGAGGCGGTTCGAACCCAGAAAATCACACACGCTCGGTCTCGTTAGCAGCTAGAGTGTACTGTAGCACTCAGCGCTCTTGAGCAAGAACACAATACAATCAGACAAGCAGCAGTAGGAGTATTATCTCTCCGGAGAGCTCCGAAGGTGGGTAAACTGCTCGTGTGCTTCGCCTCGATCTGCTCTTCGTGCGATCTCCACCCCCCGCCGAACCGAAAGGGGCTCGGTCCGCCGGCCCCATAGGTGTTCGTGGATCAGCTTCCCCGACATCTTTGCCGCGTCAGGTAGGGGGCGTCGAGATTGCGTGAACCTGATCCGGCGTTCACACGAGCTAGATCTTCATTTTCTTCATCGACATGCCACCGAAGAAGAAGACTTCGGCCGCAGCTGCTCCGTCCACGTCACATCCACCACCACCGGAGCAAACGGGTGGTGGAGTAGACGCCGGCGGAAGAACGGACGTCGACGAGGAAGCTCACGATGCTGCCAGGTCCAAGGACAAGGCTGCGCAGACCTCGGCGTCCGTACATGTACCGCGCCCATCTCAGGAGGCGCAGGACCGACAGCATCATGGTATTCGCAGTACCATACGTTCGTTGGGACAAGATCGAGCTGGTGGATCTCAGGGTGCTCAAGACCAGCATGCACGCCAACGTGCTGGCACGAGTGAGACACGGTCGCCTGGACGGGATACTGCTCCTTCTAACATAGTTAGAAGTTTGAGCATATCCCGCTCCTCGCACTGTTCGCCACTACCGCCCACCACTCCAGCAGAAGCTTTGGCGCGAGCTCAACTGCTCCTGGATTACCTTCCAGCGGAAGACAAGATCGACCAATGGAGGGCCACCATTCAGAGTCTCATCGGCTTGGCCAACGGCGACACTCCGCAGCAGCCAAGTGCATCGCGGCCACGGCAGGATTGCCAGGCACGAGCCGGAGGCGACGAAACCGGTGGGGTTGCAACCACCATGCATTCTCCACCCCGAAGGCCAAGATCGCCGACTCGTCGGATCCACCTCGACAGCGACTCCACCGCATCATCAGATCCACGAGCTCGTCACGATCAGCGCCAAGTTCTTCACGAACGACAGCAAGAAGACGCTCGTACTCGCATCGAGCGCCTAAGAGAAGCGCAACGTCAATCCGACAAGCGTGCTGGGCCCTCTGTTGACATGCATGCGCCAGGGGAACCAGGCGACTTGCCGTACGCGGTAGGTTGCCCTGCGTTAACTCGTGAGTTGCGGCAAGTCCAGTGGCCCAGCACGAAGAATTTCAAGCCAGATGTACCAGATAAGTATGACGGCAAGTCGCATCCGTCGGAGTTCCTCAGCATCTACACCATCGTGGTGCAAGCTGCTGGGGGGCGGGACGACAAGATCCTTGACAACTACTTCCCGCTGGTGCTCAAGCCCAATGTCAGATCCTGGCTCATGCACTTGCCGGGCAACTCTATATCCTCCTGGGCAGACCTGTGCCATCAGTTTGTCGGCGCCTTCACGGGCGGCCACAAGCCTCATGGCCAAGAGAGTGACCTTCATCTGCTCGCCCAAAAGGAAGGAGAGTCCCTGCGCAAGTACACTCAGAGATTCAGCCGCGTACAGCACAACATCCCAGATGTCCACCCTGCCGCGGTGATCAGCGCGTTCCTTCAGAACGTGCGGAACCGCAGGATGCGGGAGGAGATGGTGATGTGCAAGATCAAAGACGTCAGTGAGCTATATGCCCTGGCCAACAAGTGTGCACGTGCTGAGGAAGGGAGGAAACTCCCCGGAGAGAATACAGGAGCAGCAGGATCTGATAGTGAGGAGACTGCCCCGGCAAAGAAAAACCGGCGGCGGAACAACAGGAAGAAGAAAGGCAAAGAGGTGCTAGTCGTTGAGCAGTCCGGCAAGAAAGCCAAAGCTGGTAGCTCCGGCAAGGAGGTTGCCGCAGCTGTGGCGGTCGCCGACAAGTAGGACGGCACCAACAAGCAGTACTGCAAGATCCACCGCACCAAGGGCCATGACCTCCAGAGCTGCAAGAAGGCCGAGCAGCTTGTCGAGCAGCAAAAGCCTGAGTACGAGCGGCGCGATAAGGAGAAAGCCCAGGAAGGTGCTGGAGGAGCCAGCAAGAAACGTCCCGGCCGGGGAGGACGCCGCGGCAAAGCCAAGCAGCGGCAAGGAGACAGACCTCCCCGCGGCCGCGACAAGGATGAAGATGACGACGATGATGAAGATATGGATGATGACGAGACTGATGAGCAGGAGTTCCAGAAAGCCACAGAGGTCCTATGCGTTGACGGTGGTGCTTCTCTGCATACTTCACACCGCCAGCTCAAGCAGTGGGTGCGGGAAGTCAATGCAGCAGAACCACCCATCGAGTCACGCAAGCCTCTGAAATGGTCCAGCACGCCTATCATCTTTGATATTGAGGACCACCCTGATCGCGTAACTGCGGTCGGGTGCTTGCCGATGTTGGTGTCACCAACTGTCCGCAACCTCAAGGTCACTAAGATGTAGTTGACGGCGGGGCCGGCTTGAACCTGATCTCCTTCGCGGTGCTCTAGAAACTCCAGATCCCTGATAGCGAGCTCGAAGAGACCGGCACATTCCAAGGAATCAATCCAGGAAGGAGCAAGCCGAAGGGAAAGATCACGCTGCCGGTAACATTTGGCAGCGAGTTGAACTTCAGGACTGAGAGGGTCACTTTTGACGTTGCTGATTTTCCATTACCCTACAATGGTATACTCGGCCGTCCAGCACTCGCCAAGTTCATGGCAGCCTCTCACTATGCATACAATGTACTGAAGATGCCAGGCCCGATAAGTGTCATATCTGTTTCCGGCGACAAGAAGGATGCTCTTATCTGCGCCGACAAGATCTACCGGGAAGCAGCAGCCGCAACAGACCGCAAGTCACTTGCCTTTGAAGCTCCCGGGGCGAAGAAGAAGACCAAGTCCGGCAAGAGTTCTGATGCCCACTCCGGCAAGCGCACCTCCTCGGAGTGCTGCGCTACCGTCGAAGACGCACCATCGAGCTCCACCGGCAAGTGTAAGAAGACAATGGCAGATCCACCAGAGACCAAGAAAGTGTCCGCCAAGGAGGATGGCACTGGTGGTACCTTCACCATCAGTGCCACTCTCGACCCTAAATAGGAAGGCGCGCTCGTTGCTTTCCTGCGGGCGAACGTCGACGTGTTTGCGTGGCAACCATCTGACATCCCCGGTGTTCCCAGGAAAGTAATCGAGCACCATCTTGCCGTCTGTCCTCATGCGCGGCCCGTCAAGCAGAAAGTCAGGAAACAAGCAGTGGAGCGCCAAGAATTCATTGCAGAAGAAATCAAGAAATTGGAAGCAGCAGGCCTTGTCAGAGGAGTGCTCCATCCTACGTGGTTGGCCAATCCTGTAGTCGTGCGTAAGGCAAACGGGAAATGGAGGCTTTGTATCGACTTTACCGATGTCAATAAAGCTTGTCCCAAAGACCCGTTTCCCTTGCGGCGCATCGACCAGATTGTTGACTCCACGGCTGGATGTGACTTGCTTTCATTTCTTGATGCATACTCAGGGTACCATCAGATCTTCATGGCAGAAGAGGATGAGGAGAAGACCGCATTCATCACCCCGTGTGGCACATACTGTTTCGTACGGATGCCTTTCGGTTTGAAGAATGCTGGTTCGACATTTGCAAGGGTAGTCCATGACGCTTTTGAGCCGCAAATACACAGAAATGTGGAAGCATACATGGATGACATAGTGGTCAAGAGCAAGGACAAAGCAACTCTGATTCAAGATTTAGACGAAACCTTTGCAAATCTGCGCAAGATCAACCTCAAGCTTAACCCCGAGAAGTGTGTGTTCGGAGTCCCCTCCGGCAAGCTTCTCGGGTTCTTCGTGTCTCAGCGGGGAATTGAAGCCAATCCCGACAAGATCAAGGCCATTGAGCAGATTGAAGCGCCAAAGCGCGTCAAGGATGTACGAAGACTTGCCGGTTGCGTAGCTGCGCTCAGCAGGTTTATCTCTAGGTCTGCTGAGCGCGCCCTGCCATTTTTCAAAATATTGAAAAAGGCAGGTCCAATGAAATGGACTCCGGAAGCGAAGGCTGCGCTGCAGGACTTGAAGAGATACCTGTCCTCCACTCCAACACTTGTCGCACCTAAGCCACAAGAGAAGTTGCTGCTATATATAGCGGCGACCAATCAAGTGGTTAGTGCTGCGTTAGTAGCAGAGAGGGAGGCGGATGACGAGCCAGCAACCACGGCAGATGCATCCAGCGACAAGCAGAGGACTTCACCGGCAAGCTCTGGTCCCAACAAGGATGGATCTGCGCAGGAGCATGAGAAGATGCAGAAGAGAATGGTGCAGCGCCCAGTTTACTTTGTCAGTTACCTTCTGCAGGGGGCTAGGTCAAGGTACTCTGGTGTGCAGAAACTGCCTTTCGGCCTCCTCATGGCCTCGAGAAAGCTGCGCCATTACTTCCAAGCACATGAGATCACAGTCGTCACTCGTTTTCCGCTGAAGAGGATATTGCAAAATCCAGAAGCGACAGGCAGGATTGTCGAGTGGGCACTGGAACTGTCAAGCTTTGGCCTCAAGTTTGAGAGCACTTCAACTATCCAAAGCAGAGCATTGGCAGAATTCATAGCAGAATGGACGCCAACACCAGATGAAGAAATCCCAGAAATGAGCATCCCCGTCAAGGAAGCAAGCAAAGAGTGGCTGATGTACTTTGATGGTGCCTTCTCGCTGCAAGGCGCCGGTGCGGGCGTGCTACTAGTTGCTCCCACCGGAGAGCACCTCAAGTACGTAGTCCAGATGCACTTTCCCAAGGAACAAGCCACAAACAATACCGCAGAGTATGAAGGTTTGCTTGCCGGTCTCAGGATCGCAGCAGACCTTGGGATCAAAAAGCTCATTGTCAAGGGTGACTCACAGCTTGTCGTCCGCCAAGTGAACAAGAACTATCAGAGTCCGTTGATGGACGCATATGTTGATGAAGCGAGAAAGCTAGAAGAGCACTTTGACAACCTGCAGATGGAACATGTTCCAAGAGCTCAGAACGACATTGCCGATGGCCTGTCAAAGTGCGCCGCACTTAAGTTACCTGTGGAACCAGGGATCTTTGTGCTCAAGCTGACTCAACCTTCCGTAACACCATCAACTGGACAGAGCAAGAAGAGGAAGTTGATTTCTGGTGACTACTTTCCGGCGGAGCTCCCCGAAGCCGCCGCCAAGAAGGTCATCAAGATCAACACCAAGGGTGCTGAGGAGCAGTCTGCTCCGGCGAGCCCTAGGGCTTGTTCCGTTGAAGCAGACGCTCCCGACAAGTTTTGCTCCGGCAAGCTTGCCGGGGAACATCAAGCTCCGGCAGAACCACAAGTTCTTGCCGTAGAAGCGGATGTTCCCACAGCAGCAGATGTGCCTTTAGTCCTTGTTGTCGAGCCGCAAGCTCCAGCATGGGCACAGCAGATTGTCCATTTCCTTCAGACAGGAGAACTTCCCGAAGAGCAAGAAGAAGCGGAAAGAGTAGCCCGACAGTCAAGTATGTACCAGTTTGTCGACAACACACTGTACAGAAGAAGACTCAACGGGGTGAAATTGAAGTGTATTCATCGGGAAGACGGACAAGAGCTGTTGGCTGAGATACATGGAGGCATATGTGGTCACCACATTGGCGCAAGAGCACTTGCCGGCAAAGCGTTCCGGCAAGGCTTCTTTTGGCCGACAGCCCTCCAGGATGCAACTGCACAAGTAACCAAGTGTGAAGCGTGCCAGTTCCATCCCAAGCAGATACACCAGCCAGCTCAAGCTCTCCAGACGATCCCTTTATCCTGGCCATTTTTGGTCTGGGGGCTCGATATTCTCGGCCCCTTTCCCCGAACTGTCGGGGGCTTTGAGTACTTGTACGTTGCAATCGACAAGTTCACAAAGTGGCCAGAAGTGGAACCAGTGAGGAAGGTGACAGCACAGTCAGCAGTCAAGTTCTTCAGGTCGATTGTTTGCCGTTTTGGGATCCCTAACAGGATCATCACCGACAACGGCACGCAATTCACGAGCCGCACCTTCATGCAATACGTCCAAGATCTTGGCGCCAAGGTCTGCTTCGCTTCTGTTGCTCATCTGAGAATCAACGGTCAAGCGGAGAGGGCGAATGTTGAAGTGTTGCACGGGCTCAAGACCAGAACTTTTGACAGGCTGCACAAGTGCGGAAGGAACTGGATCGAGGAGCTGCCGGTGGTTCTTTGGTCGATCAGGACGACGCCAAATCGAGCCACTGGCCAGACACCTTTCGCTCTAGTCTATGGAGCAGAGGCAGTTCTCCCCACGAAACTCGTATACGGGTCACCTCGAGTGCTCGCTTATGATGAGCTTGAGCAAGAGCAGCTGCAACAAGATGACACGCTGCTCCTTGAGGAGGACCGTCTTCAGGCTGCTGTACGAGCTGCTTGATACCAGCAAGCTTTGCGCCGCTACCATAGCCACAAAGTTAATGCCAGAAGTTTCGAGGAAGGCGACCTTGTTCTTCGGCGCGTTCAGTCCGCCAAGAATTCTAACAAGTTGACGCCGAAGTGGGAAGGCCCTTATCGGGTGAAACGAGTCACTAGGCCTGGCGCTGTCCGCCTAGAGACCGAAGATGGCATTCCGGTGAGCAACTCCTGGAACATTGAGCATCTTCGTAAGTTTTAGCGCGGTTGCCGGAACCTGTTCCGGCAACCATCTTTTGTACAAGTCTTGCCGATGTTGCATGTAATCCTTTGTACAAAGCCGGGCGCAGATCCCGTGCATAAGTAAAGCTCATGTGCTCCGCACATCTTGTCAATTTCATGCTTTCTACTTTGTATTTGCATGCATTATCTGACACTTTGTGCGGCACCTACCCCCGGTAAGCAATAACGAACCGAAGGGCTCCATATCTTTATTTTCTCTTCTTTCTTTTTCTCAAAAAGGAAAGGAAGGTTCCCTCGCACACAAGTTTGCCGGGGGGAATGGAGAAGATAATGGTGTGGACCAGGCATCGTTCAAGGAAGTTTCGCCTTACCGGTAAGCAAACGACAGAAAAGCTAAGTTGCCAAAGTTTGAGCAATCAGTTTTAAATTTTTTAAGTTATCTTCCTCGAACGACCGTACTTTGTATGGAACACCTGTGCGCGGAGGAACCAACTCGTAGCTAGTTGCACCCTTACTTTGTTTCGAGTCCGCTCAACAATTTAAGTGAGCTGCGACTAGTCGCGACAAGGTTTCTTGTCGGTAGCAGCACCGCCAGCAGGCTGCTGACATCCCGCACTCAGCGTTCGCGGCTAAGGTGCCTGCACCGGCAAGTTCCCTAAAAGCGTAAGGCAAAAACATACAAAGGAAGGAATCAAGTAAAGGGAATAACATAGCAAATCTCTACCCAAAATAGAGTTATATTACAAGATAGCTTGTCGCAGCTCTAATAGATTGTTCTCGTGACATGACCAGCGGTGACAAAGAGAAAAAGAAAACGGGCGGCCTAATCTACGCGATCGCCCTCAACCCTCTTGATCCCGCTCACCTTGTCCACAATGGGTGCGACAAGGGCCTTGAGCGCTTCCAGATCAGCATCAGGCGGCAAGGACTTGAGGACGTTGGTGAAGTTGAGGCCTGGGTTGCAGAAGGCCACCTTCATCAGCACCTTCTGGAGAGCTCCTGCGCAGATCTTGCGCGACTCGTCGGCCAGCTGCATGGGATCTTCTCCCGGAGTCGCTGGAGGGCCGTCGCCACGCCTTTGAAGAACAAGCTGAGCTTGGCGCTGGGTTGGAGGTGCTCGTCGGAGGAGTACCCGAGCTCCTCCATCCCCAGCTGCGCCAGCTCCCCGTCGATGGCGGCGGCAAGATCCACAAGACCCTCAGTCCAGTGCTCCACAGTCTCCCTGAAAGCATCATGGGCGGCAGCAGCATTCGCCAGCAGCGCCTCGTCGGCCTTGATCTTCTCCGACAAGGCCACCTCCCGCTCCCTGGCGCCATCCAGCGTCTGAGTCAAAGTAGCCAACTTCAACTCGAGATCTGCATTGGAATCCTTGACGGCGCTGAGCTCCTTGCTCCTCTCAGCGAGAAGACCCTGCAGCTCACCATGAGCGGCAGCGTCCTTCTCGCGCTCACGCTTGAGTGTGGCGAGCTCCTCGCCGCTCGCCCTGAGATCGGCTTCCAGCTGCGCCACCTTCATCTCCAGCTCCTTCTTGGCGGCCTCGGAAGCTGCGGCAGCATCCCTTGCCTCCTTGAGAGCCCCGCCAATTGCTTGCTCCCGCGCGGCAAGCTCCTCCTCGTGGCTGTTAAGGTTGACCTTGCGCTGCGCCAGCTCTCCTTCCTGTGCAAATAGACTTTCGGTGACAAGCCGTTGTTGCTCCTCAACCTCAGCCTTCGCGAGGAGGAAGGCTTTCCGCTCCTCGAGAAGTTGCTCCCGCTCCTTTGCCAGAGACCGGAGAGCTTCCTGCCTGAGACCCCGGAGCTCCTCCACGCGCTTCTCGATATCCACTCCCTCCTTCGCGACGAGTGCCTCTCGGGATGCCAGCTTGGCTTGACGGGCGCGGTAGAGCGACAGCAGCTTCCGTAGCAGCCGCTCCTCCTCAGGCTCGTCGCTGCTGCTGCTTGGCGCATCGACCAGCTCCAGCCCAGCGGAGGCGAGCACCTCTTCGTCAAAAGTTTCTCCTTCGACCGGTGCCCTGGAGCTCGACGCCCAGGGGAGCTTGATGAAGACGCCATCGTCGGCCTTCGAATAGGCGCCGGGCTGGGGCTCTTCGGAGCCTGGCGCTGCAGCAACGGCAGAGGGATCGGCGGTCGGTGCAGCGCTTGGCGCTCCTGCGGCCTCGGGGCCGTCAGTGCGATCGCCGGATTCCTCGCCAGCTTCTGCGGCGGCGGCCTTGGCGGCCTCTTCGCCGGCGGGATCATCAGCACCGGCCTCTTCTTCGGTGGCGGCGGCGTCGTCGTTGTTGCCACGCGTGTTCTCCTCGCCGGCGGCCTCGGTTTCCATCGGCTCCGTGGCAGGTGGATCTGACGACCGAAGAGGGGAGAAAGGTCAAGCAAACACTCAAAAAGAAAATCAGAAGAAGAAGAACCCAAGGGAAGTTTTCAGGCAAAAGGGGTTACCTGTGCTAGGATCTGCAGTCGTGGTCTCAACCACCGGAGAATCGCTGGAGCTGCCCCTTGCCGGAGAACTGTCCCTTGCCGGAGAATTCTCCCTTGCCGGAGAAGGCTCCCTTGCCAGGGAATCCTCCCTTGGCGGTGTAGTCGAAGCAGATGGCACTTCGGGAGCGGCCTCCGGGCCCTCCTGGTGAGGCTGTTCTGCTGCTACACAAACCAACAGACAGATATCAGCAAAAGAAGAGCACCCATGCGCGCCTGACAGCATGAAGTAAACCATATACTTACGTGGGGATCTGCGCTGGGGCTGCTTTGAGGAATGGTTGCCGGGTCCGACAAGGTGGTCTCGGACATGTCCTCTGCCATCGTGGTGGGGTCTTCCTCGATGACAATCACCGGGGCCTTGGCTCTCTTCGCCGCTCTCTGGGCCAGAGTTCTGAAAAGGAACAGGTTCAGAGTAAAGCAAATCAGGCACAAGACAAGACAGCAAGAATTGAAGAACTACAAGTACAGCAAGGAATCTTACTCTTCTTCTTCCTCGTCGGAGCTGAGCGCGGAGAGATCGAAGTCCGGCTCGCCTCCGGTGCGACGAGGCGGAGGAGTAGGCTCCCTTGTCCGCTTGGCAGGAGCAGTGGCAGTGGACCGGGAAGACCCCGCTCCGGTTGCCGCAGCGGCATGAGGCGCTCCCGCGGCGACGGTGCTTGCCGCGGTAGAGCGTGTCGCGCGGCTCGACGGCTGTTGACCCGTCTGCCGCCCCGCTACATCCGCGGCCTTGCGGAGACGCCTTCTTGGCGGAGCTGGGGGCTCCGCTTGCGGCAAGCTGTCCGAAGGTTCGGGTCCGACAGGCTCTCCCTCGCCGGGCTCGCTCGGCTCAGCTTCAGGCCCGGCAAGATCTTCCTCGCCGGCAAACTCCTCGCGCTCGGCAAGGCTTGCCGCCTCTGCTGCCTCTGCCTCCTCCACGGTGAATCCAAACACGCCCGCGGCAGCGCCTGCTGCCGCCTCTTCCAGCCTGGTGGCGATGCGCTGCATCTCCGCATCGGTGGTGTCGCGGGTGAGGCTCTCCTGCTCGTCAGCGCGGACTGGCACTTCTACGAAGCCGTCGAAGAACTCCTGCATGATGGCGTCTGCCGGCTCTTGCCAAGTTGGAACGATTCCGTGAGAGTCGCACAGCGGCATCATTGCACGGATGTGGTCAAGCGAAGAATTGTTGCACAGCGGAACGACATCCCGCGGCAACATGAATGGATGCTGAGGATCACGCTTGAACAGCTCCAGGAGCATCGCGTCCAGCTCCAGGACAGTGAAGTTAAAGTTGAGGCCCGGGCGCAGCCTCATGATATCCACCGAGTTCTGGAACTCCCAGGCGGGTCTCCCCCTCTCCTGCAGGGGGGCGATGCGGCGGCGAAAGAAATCTGCGCCAACAGCGCCTACAGTGAGCCCGGCAAGCCTGAGGCGAAGGATACGGGTGACGGCAATCTTCAGCCTATCATCTTCCAGGGCCACGTTGCTCCAATCGTTGCCGCGTACTATTGGGGCTTGGCGCAGGCAATAAATGGCTGCGGGTTCTCCTCGACAATCCAGCACCACTCTGCTCTCCATTCATCCCACTTGCTGTGGAGCTCTCCCTCCAGATAGGCTTCCTTCTTGCCGACTCTCGAGATCCAAGCGATTCTGCCGGCAAGGGGCTCTCCTCTCTCAACCCGGGGCATAAAGAAGTGGCGGAAGAGGGCTACGTTTGGATGGACTCCGACAAAGTTTTCGCACAGATGTGCGAAAACTGCCATGGTCAGAACGGCGTTGGGGGTGAAGTCAAGGAGGCGGAACCCATAGGTGTTCATGATGTCACAGAAAAATTCAGAGTAGGGCGGGCAGAGCCCGCAGTAGAAGAACAGCGCGAAGAAGGGATACCCGTTTGGAGCCAATCTCGAAGCGGTAGCCGGGAGTACCTTCGTGCGCGGATGCGCTCGCGTCTCCATCGACCAGAAGAGGTAGTAGTACTCCCTCAGCTCCTTTGCGTCAAGCTGAGGGTGGAAGATGGCCCGCTCCTTTCGCAGTGCCGCGAGCCGCTGCGCCTCGGCCGACTTCACGCCCTTCCCCTTGTCGGCTTTCGGAGCCATGGCGGAGGTGGCGGGGGAGATCGACGGCGTTGGTGGCGCTGGTGGCAATGGGGGGCGGATCACTCCTCTCTTTCGGCTTTGAGAAGAAGAGGGGAGCGGCGGAGATTTTCGAGAATGGAGTAGCAACCGGCGAAGTGGGCAAACTGCCCCTGTTTCCCCCGCTTATAAAGAGGGAGGGGGCGGACGTTTCGCCCTTCTGAATAAAGAAACCACCCACGATCTCTCCCACGTTGCCGCATTCAACGCGTGCCGTTCGGGGAGGGTGCGGTGGATATGGAGTGAGATATGGCGTAACCCAGGCCGCGCGTGCCCGTGCCCTGTTTTGGGCCTAGCCCAACAGAGGTCGGCACCGTGTGTGGCCCAGGCCCGGGGGCTCCTGTCGGTGTACTAGAGTAGGGGTACCCTAGCATCCCGAACTTGTGCACGGGCAGTTGCAGCACCCCGCGGCAAGGCTTGTCGGGCGACCGCCAAGGTCCTCCGTCGTTCCCTTGGAGCCATTGAAGAACAAAGTATTCAAGCCAAGGAGATAAGGCCCCGGCAAGAGGAGCTTGCCGGGAAGGCCAACCAAGGCATTTCAAGGGACTTGCCACGACGCGCCACGCGTCCCGACAAGACCCGGTGAGCGACAAGCTTCCGGGCGCGACAAGACAACGGCCGCAGCAAGGCGCTTGCCGCGGCAGGTTATCACTCTGCACCCACGCTCCAGCGCATCCACCAACGTGTCGCCCTGGGGCCTTCCCAAGCGCGCGTGGCTGGAGGCTGAGCAGCCAGCGGTGCGAGGTGGCAAGCGACGCTGACAAGATTACCATCGTGGCGAACGGTGGCGTCCCTGACGGTCCTTTTCTGCACTGTTTGGGCAACACAGACGGGCATTTAATGCCTTTGTCCCCTGCCGTCAAGGTTAGGTAGGATGCACTGTGCAGGTAGCTGTACCTACTGCAACTCCTTTTCTGTTTTTGCCCTTCTTTGCGTTGCCACCTGTCGGTGACCCCTTGAGCATATAAAAGGAGCCCATGTGCAACGTAGAGGAGGGGGGGTCGGGAGGTTCGAAGCCAGAAAACACTCACGCTCTGTCTCATGCGTACTGTAGCACTCAGCGCACTCGAGCAAGAACTCAATACAATCAGACAAGCAGCAGTAGGAGTGTTGTCTCTCCGGAGAGCTCCGAAGCTGGGTAAACTGCTCGTGTGCTTTGCCTCGATCCGCTCTTCATGCGTTCTCCACTCCCCGCCGAACCGAAAGGGGCTCGGTCTGTCGGCCCCATAGGTGTTCGTGGATCAGCTACCCCGGCATCTTTCAAGGCTTGCCACCTCTGCTGCCTCTGCCTCCTCCACGGTGAACCCAAACACGCCCGCGGCAGCGGCTGCTGCCGCCTCTTCCAGCCTGGTGGCGATGCGCTGCATCTCCGCATCGGTGATGTCGCGGGTGAGGCTCTTCTGCTCATCGGCGCGGACCGGCACTTCTACCAAGCCGTCGAAGAACTCCTGCACGATGGCGTCTGCCGGCTCTTGCCAAGTTGGAACGATTCCATGAGAGTCGCACAGCGGCATCATTGCACGGATGCGGTCAAGCGAAGAATTGTTGCACAGCGGAACGACATCCCGCGGCAACATGAATGGATGTTGAGGATCACGCTTGAATAGCTCCAGGAGCATCGCGTCCAGCTCCAGGACAGTGAAGTTAAAGTTGAGGCCCGGGCGCAGCCTCATGATATCCGCCGAGTTCTGGAACTCCCAGGCGGGTCTCCCCCTCTCCTGCAGGGGGCGATGCGGCGGCGAAGGAAATCTGCGCCAACAGCGGCTACAGTGAGCCCGGCAAGCCTGAGGCAAAGGATACGAGTGACGGCAATCTTCAGCATATCATCTTCCGGGGCCATGTTGCTCCAATCGTTGCCGCGTACTATTGGGGCTTGGCGCAGGGCAGTAAATGGTTGTGGGTTCTCCTCGACAATCCAGCACCACTCTGCTCTCCATTCATCCCACTTGCTGCGGAGCTCTCCCTCCAGATAGGCTTCCTTCTTGCCGACTCTCGAGATCCAAGCGATTCCGCCGGCAAGGGGCTCTCCTCTCTCAACCCGGGGCATAAAGAAGTGGCGGAAGAGGGCTACGTTTGGATGGACTCCGACAAAGTTTTCGCACAGATGTGCGAAAACTGCCATGGTCAGAACGGCGTTGGGGGTGAAGTCAAGGAGGCGGAACCCGTAGGTGTTCATGATGTCACAGAAAAATTCAGAGTAGGGCGGGCAGAGCCCGCAGTAGAAGAACAGCGCGAAGAAGGGATACCCGTTCGGAGCCAATCTCGAAGCGGTAGCCGGGAGTACCTTCGTGCGCGGATGCGCTCGCGTCTCCGTCGACCAGAAGAGGTAGTAGTACTCCCTCAGCTCCTTTGCGTCAAGCTGAGGGGGGAAGATGGACCGCTCCTTCCGCAGCGCCGCGAGCCGCTGCGCCTCGGCCGACTTCACGCCCTTCCCCTTGTCGGCTGTCGGAGCCATGGCGGAGGTGGAGGGGGAGATCGACGGCGTTGGTGGTGCTGGTGGCAATGGGGGGCGGAGCGCTACTCTCTTTCAGCTTCGGGAGGAAGAGGGGGAGCGGCGGAGATTTGTGAAAATGGAGTAACAACCGCCTAGGTGGACTCAACTGCCCCTGTTTCCCCTGCTTATAAAGAGGGAGGGGGCGGACGTTTCCCCCTTCCGAATAAAGAAACCACCCACGATCTCTCCCACGATGCCGCATTCGATGCGTGCCGTTGGGGGAGGGCGCGGTGGATACAGAGTAAGATACGGCGTAACCCAGGCCGCGCGTGCCCGTGCCCTGTTTTGGGCCTGGCCCAACAGCGCTCTGCACCGTGTGAGGCCCAGGCCCGGGGGCTCCTATTGGTGTACTAGAATAGGGGTACCCTAGTATCCCGAACTTGTGCACGGGCAGTTGCAGTGCCCCGCGGCAAGGCTTGCCGGGTGACCGCCAAGGTCCTCCGTGGTTCCTTTGGAGCCATTCAAGAACAAAGTATTTAAGCTGAGGAGACAAGGCCCCGGCAAGAGGAGCTTGCCGGGAAGGCCAACCAAGGCATTTCAAGGAACTTGCCGACAAGCTTCCGGACGCGACAAGGCGCTTGCCGCGGCAGGCTACCACTCTGTACCCACGCTCCAGCACATCCACCAACGTGTCGCTCTGGGGGCCTTTCCAGGCGCACGTGGCGAGAGGCTGTGCAGCCAGCGGTGCACGATGGCATGCGAAGCTGACAAGACTGCCATCGTGGCGAGCGGTGGCGCCCCTGACGGTCCCTTTTTACACTGTTTGGGCGACGCAGACAGGCACTTAATGCCTTTTCCCCTGCCGTCAGAGTTAGGTAGGATGCACTGTACAGGTAGCTGTACCAACCGCAACTCCTTTTCCGTTTTTGCCCTTCTCTGCGTTGCCACCTGTCGGTGACCCCTTGAGCATATAAAAGGAGGCCCATGCGCAACGTAAAGGGAGGGGGTTCGGGAGGGTCGAAGCCAGAAAACACTCACGCTCGAAGCCAGAAAACACTCACGCTCTGTCTCGTGTGTACTGTAGCACTCAGCACACTCGAGCAAGAACTCAATACAATCAGACAAGCAGCAGTAGGAGTATTATCTCTCCGGAGAGCTCCGAAGCTGGGTAAACTGCTTGTGTGCTTCGCCTCGATCCGCTCTTCGTGCGATCTCCGCTCCCCGCCGAACCAAAAGGGGCTCGGTCCGCCGGCCCCATAGGTGTTCGTGGATCAGCTTCCCCGACATCTTCTAGGGTACCCCTACTCTAGTACACCGACAAGGTGACAAGATCACCACTCTTGTTGACTAGCCATAAGGTGTTTTGAGAATATTGAGCTACTCCGGCAACACCACCAACATCATCCGTATTGGATTCTTCCTGAGCAACCGTTGATTTCCCATCTCTCTTCTTGACCTTGGAATGTTGGGAAATGTTGCATGGAAAACAAAAAAAGAATTCTACGCACACGCAAGATCTATCCATGGAGATGCATAGCAACAAAGGGGAGTGTGTGTCTACGTACTCTCATAGACCGTAAGCGGAAGAGTTTCACAATGCCGTTGATGTAGTCGAACTTTCTTCGCGATCCAACTGATCGAGTATCGAACGTATGGTACCTCTATGTTCTACACATGTTCATCTCGGTGACTGATGTCTACTATGCAACTTTGTTCTTGTAGACTCGTGTTGGGCCTCCAAGCAAAGAGTTTTGTAGGACAGTAGCAATTTTCCTTCAAGTGGATGACCTAAGGTTTATCAATCCATGGGAGGCGTAGGATGGACATGGTCTCTCTCAAACAACCGTGCAACCAAATACAAGAAATCTCTTGTGTCCCCAACACACCCAATACAATGGCAAATTGTATAGGTGCACTAGTTCAGCGAAGCGATGGAGATAAAAGTGTAATATGGATGGTAGAAATATATTTTTATAATCTGAATAAATAAAAACAGCAAGGTAGCAATCGATAAAATTGAGCACAAACGGTATTGCAATGCTTGAAAACAAGGCCTAGGGTCCGTACTTTCGCTAGTGCAATCTCTCAAAAATGCTAATCTAATTGGATCATATAACCATCCCTCAACGTGCGATGAAGAATCACTCCAAAGTTCTTATCTAGCGGAGAACATAAGAGGAAATTTTTCGTAGGGTATGAAACCACCTTAAAGTTATTCTTTCCATTTGATCTATTCAAGAGTTCGTACTAAAATAACACAAAGTTATTCTTTCCGTTCGATCTATCCAAGAGTTCATACTAAAATAACACCATATGATACGCATCAACGAACTCTAATATCACCTAGAGACTCCAATGTCACCACAAGTATCCATGAGTTAATTATACGATACACATCAAACAATTTCAGATTCATAATACTCGATCCAACAAAAGGACCTCAAAGAGTGCCCCAACATTTCTATCTGAGAAACAAGGACGAAAACATGCATCAACCCCTATGCATAGATTACCCCAATGTCACCTCAGGAATCCGCGAGTTGAGTGCCAAAACATATATCAAGTGAATCAATATGATACCCCATTGCCACCATGGGTATTCATATGCAAGACATATATCAAGTTCTCTCAAATCCATAAAAGTGTTCAATCCGATAAAAAAATCTCAAAGGGAAAACTCAATTCATCACAACAAGATAGAGAGGGGAAAACACCATATGATCCAACTATATTAACAAAGCCCATGATACATCAAGATCGAGACATCGCAAGAACACAAGAGAGAGAGAGAGGGAGAGAGAGAGAGAGAGAGAGAGAGAGAGAGATTAAACACATAGCTACTGGTATAAACCCTTAGCCCTGAGGGTGGAATACTCCCTCCTCATCATGGAGACCATAGGGATGATGAAGATGGCCTCCGGTGATGATCTCCCCCTCCGGCAGGGTGCTAGAACAGGGTCCAGATTGGTTTTCGTGGATACAGAGGCTTGCGGCTGCGGAACTTACGATCTAGGGTTATCCCCCGGGGGTTTTGAATATTTGTGAATTTATAGGGTGAAGAGGCGGTGTGGGAGGCCACCGAGGTGGGCACAACCCACCAGGGCACGCCTGGGACCCCAGGCGCGTCCAGGTGGGTTGGGCCCCCCTCGGGGCACCTCTCTGGTACTTCTTAAGCCCACTGGATGTCTTCTAGTCCAAAAATAATCTCCAAAAAGTTTGGCTGCATTTGGAGTCCGGTTGGTATTGATTTTCTGCAATGTAGCACTGGGCACTATGTCAACTAGTCCCAAAAAATGATATAAAGTTGCTATAAAATGATTGTAAAATAGCGGACGGGGTGTCGATTTGTTGGCTGGGCAGCCGGGATAGCTGCCAGCCCACCTGAGTTCAAGTCACGGCTTTGACGCTGGTGCTCATGGAGTTTCTCCTATAAAAATGATTGTAAAACATCCAAGAAAGATAATATAACAGCATGAATACTTCATAAATTATGGATACGTTGGAGACGTATCAGTATCCCTAAGACTAGTTCCTACTCGTCGTTGAGTAAATAAATGATAAAAGAAATAATTTATGAAGTGTGAATGCTAGCAAAGTGCATAAGTTTGATCAATGATAATTTCAATCACTTTTCCTAGCATCATAATAGCAATTCTTTCTCATAAAACTTCTCATATTAAAGTAGCAACCAATTCACATGTTAAGGTTCAAACAGTGAATTCTTTTGAAATTCAACAACCTATATTCTTAGTCACCAAACAATTGCAATTCAATTTATTCAACAGAGTCTAAGTAAGACCTCCACATACTCAATCATCATATAGTCTTCCATGATTGCTACTACTGAAAGCATATTCTTAGAACAAATGGCATCCATCGAACACAAAGAAAGACAGGTGCTTAATGTTTCGCCTCCCAACTCATTTATCATAGATATAATTGTCAACAATAATAAATCATGATCAAATATTTTGACTGGTCATAAGTTCCTAGATCTTTCCCCACCACATGATGCTTGCCAGGTAGAGAATAATTGAGGTTGAATGAGAATGCATACTATTGATCTTTGCATAAAAGTAAATACTGAAAAATAAAAGATAGGCCCTTCGCAGAGGGAAGCATAGGTTGTCATGCGCTTTTTATTTGGATGCCCAACCTCTTAATGCAAAGGAACGTCATGTTATATTGCCCCTTATGATAGCAAGCTTTATTATGTAGTCAGTTGCTTTTATTACTTTGACATCACAAGTTCGTACAACGCTCAAATTTCCCTTAAAATAAAGGATCAAACATATTTGGGAGCAATTTTTATTGCTTTATGCACCGATGGCAACTTACTTGAGGGATCTTATTCAATCCATAGGAAGGTATGGTGGACACTCATGGTAAGAAATTGGGTTTAAGGGGTTTCAGATGCACAAGTAGTATCTCTATTTAGTACGAATTTTTGGCTAGCAAAAGATCCTAGGCAAGCACCACATGTTGGAGGATCCATGACAATATAACTTGTATGCAAATATACACAACCATAACTCATTACGTTGTCTTCCTTGTCCAACTTCAACTAATTTCTCAAGTTTGAAAATAATTAATGGGTATTCAAAATCATAGAAGATGTCCAAGATAATATATTTGCATGTGAAATTTCTCTTTCTTATACTAATCATTCATGAATTGCTTGTATGACCAATATTGTGATTGTCAAGCTTCAAAAGACTTCACTTTGTAAACCCAATGTGAAGTTACTACTAGGCATGATATGAATATAATTTCAACTTTATGATATTCAATTCCTTCAACAATTTACTCAGAGGATATAAGTGAAGCACAAGAGTAAAAGGCAAACTACTCCAAAAAGATATAAGCAGAGATCAAGTGAGTAGTTAAGTAGATGGGTAGCTAATTGAGGACTCTCTCTTATTTAACGCTTTAAGAACTAAGTATTTTATTAAAACAGCAAGCTAAACAAAATAAAATGACATTCCAAGAATAGCACAACTCATATGAAGAAGCAAAAACTTAGGCTCGACTGATACTAACCGATAATTGTTGATGAAGAAAGGTGGGATGCCTACTGGGGCATGCCAAGCTTAGATGCTTGAGACTTCTTGGAATATTATCTTGAAGTGCCTTGGGCATCCCCAAACTTGATATTTTGTTTCATTCCTTTTATATCACGGTTTCCCTAATTGTTAAAAACTTCATCCACACAAAACTCAACAAGAACTAGTGAGAAAGGTTAGTATAAATCAATGCAAACCCTTATCATTCTCTATTGTAGAAAATCACTAAAATTATTATTTAACATTGCATACTAAATGCCTCTGCATATTTTATACTCCTATCGTAAAATAGAATCATGAAACAAGCAAACATATGCAAAAATGCAAACATAACAACAATCTGTCTAAACAGGATAGTCTGTAAAGAATGCAAGAAGATCCATACTTCTCTGACTCCAAAAATTCTGAAAAATTACCACACTATAGAAAATTTATCATAGCTTATCGTGCATAAAGTTTCAACATTTTGTCACATTTTGACTTTTTTAGAGAATTCATGCACTAGCATGCAACTTTCTGTTTCCAAACAACCACATATGGACTTGCAAAATAAGCATGGCAAAGGCTATACTTGACATTTTTAATGAAATAGAAGACACAACATTATCCTAAATAACATCAACCAAATCCTAATAAAATAAAATGACGCTCTAAGAAAAACACATATCATGTGACGAATGAAAATATAGCTCCAAGTAAGGTTGCCGATAATGCTGGAGACGAAAGAGGGGATGCCTTCCGGGGCTCCCCTAGCTTAGTTACTTGGATCTTCCTTCAATATTACCTTGGGGGTGCCCTGGGCATATCCAAGCTTAGGGTCTTGTCACTCCTTATTCTCCTCATATTGATATCTCACCCCAAGACTTGAAAACTTCAATCACACAAAACTTAATGGAACTTCGTGAGATAGGTTAGTATGATAAAGACAAATCATCCACTTTGGTACTACCAAAGAAAAGATTCATAATTGTTCTCACATAGTGCCGACTGTACCTTATCATTTACATAATTTATATTAAGCAATATAAGCCATAGAAACTAGGAAACAAGCAAACTATGCATTCCAAGCAGAATATGTCCAAAACAGAACAGTCTATAGTAATATGAACTAGAACCATACTTTTGCTACTCCAAAAATTCTAAAAAATTAGGACAACGTAGGGAATTTGTATATCAATCATCTATAATAATTTCAGAGCAAAATCATGTTCAAGTGAATTTTGAAAATTCCTGTACTGAGCGCAAAAGTTTCTGTTTTTGCACAAAATCAAGTCACCTATCATCCACACTATCCCAAAGGCTTTACTTGGAACTTTATTGAAAAAAAGCTATAAAACATGATTACTACATTATCTTAATAATGTGAACACACAAAAATAGTAGGGGTAAGTGTTGGGTTGTCTCCCAACAAGCACTTTTCTTTAATGCCTTTTTAGCTAGGCATGATGATTTCAATGATGCTCGCATAGAAGTAAAGAATTGAAACATAAAGAGAGCATCATGAATCACAAGTTCCTCTCTCATAATAATTTTCAGTAGCATCATGAATGGATTCATCAATATAACTATCACACAAAGTATTCCTTTCACGATCCACAAGCATAATATTTTTATTACTCTCCACATAAGCAATTTTATTCTCATTCATAATAGTGGGAGTATCACTGGAAACTCGAATACTATAAATTGTTTCCACATTAAAAGAGTAATGTTTACTAAAAGAATATTCAAAATTATGACAATAATTATCACTACTTTTTATAACATAAGTATCATCACAATAATCATCGTAAGTAGCAACTTTGTTCTCATCATAGTCAATTGAAACCTCTTCCGAAATAGTGGAATCATTACTAAATAAATTCATGACCTCTCCAAATCCACTTTTATCATTATATTAATATTCAACACCCTCTTAAATAGTGGGATAAATATTATCTAAAGTTTGCACTCTTCTAACCAACTTTCATAAATATTGCAATCATCATAAATAGGAGGCATGCAATCATCATAACAAATTTGATCATTCAAAGTAGGGGGCTAAAAGATCATCTTCATTAAGCATAGCATCCCCAAGCTTGGGAAAAATATTAATTGCAGCAAATAAATTCTCAAACATGTCATTCTCATCAAACATAGCATCCCCAAGCTAGTGGATTGGCATATCATAAGCATAATCACTCTTGTCATTAATAGTATGAATAGCACGAATGGTATAACAATTGCTATCATCATAATTTACCAAGTTGGTGCCAAAAATATTTCCAAGATTATAAGAAATATCATTATCTTACCAATCATAATTATCATAACAAGCAATAGGCATAACAAAATCATCATCAATAGTGCACTCGGACATTGTGCCATGAGACAAAGAAGCAATATCATCATCAAGTGCATCATCTTCCACAATTATTTTTTATTTATTTTCATGAGGCACAACAATAATAAGAGCAACATTATTTGGGATAGATACCTTTTTACCTCTATTATTTCTTCTTTTTGTCTTCTTCACCACATCATGTGTGGGTTTAATTAATTTTTTTGAGCTTGTTATTGATGAGATTGGTTGAATAGGCAGATCCTCCTCGTCACCTATTTCATCATGAGAGACAATAGGAGGGAAATTGGAAATCTTTACCCTTTCATTAGTATTCCTTTTTATATTCTATAGGTTTTCCCATCTTTCTATAATTGGCAATATAAGCATTGTCATTGCAATTTACCATGCAAAACATATATATATTTTTTAGATTATTTTCAATGTCGTCCGTGAGAATGAATACTTCAAACCAACTATTTTTATGTGTCAATTCTTAACTCCCCAAAAATAGACAACACTCATTATAAAGTTCAAGAGTGATCAAGTTATTGCAATATTTGGACACGATCCGATCATGAAAAAGCATGCATTGGAAATTAAGGTGACCATTTTATTGCAAAGTTCACAAGTAATAAGACAAAGAGAACATAATTTTGTAGCAAATTCATCTATCACTTTCAGCAACAAAATTGGTTGTATCATGCTTATGCTTCTTACAAAATCTATCTTCCCTATAAGGCACATCTTCACAAAGTCTTTCCACTCCACACAAATTGACATGCTTATAAGAAACATTTTTCTCATGACTAGTGCAATCATCATTAGCATTTTGGATATTTATAGAATTCATACTAACAACATTGCAATCATGCTCATCATTTATGCCAAATATTTTATTGAATTCTTCTTCTATCAATTGAGCACAATTTTCTGATCCATCATTTTCAAGAAAGACATTATAAATATGAACAATATGAGACCACCTTAATTCATTTTTTTTGTAGTTTTCTTCTATGAACCAAACTGGTGATAAAACAAAAAATTAAAGGATTCGATTGCAACATGTAAAGATATACCTTCAAGCACTCACCTCCCTAGCAACGGCGCTAGAAAAGAGCTTGATGTCTACTAAGGGAGCCCTGGATTATGGGGTCCTCGGGAAGCCGGCCTATGTGACATGGGCCGGACTGATGGTCCGTGAAGATACGAGACATAGAGCCTTCTCCCATGTCCGTATGGGACTCTCCTTTGCGTGGATGACAAGCTTGGCGACCGGATGTGTAGTTTCCTTACTCTGTAAACCGACTTTGTACAACCCTAGTCCCCTACGGTGTCTATATAAACCAGAGGGTTTAGTCCGTAGAGATCATCATAATCATACAGGCTAGACATCTAGGGTTTAGCCATCACGATCTCGAGGTAGATCAACTCTTGTAACCCTTATACTCATCAAACTCAATCAAGCAGGAAGTAGGGTATTACCTCTATTAAGAGGGCCCGAGCCTAGGTAAACATCGTGTCCCCTGCCTCTTGTTACCTTTGATCCCTAGACGCACAGTTCGGGACCCCCTACCCGAGATTTGCCGGTTTTGACACCGACATTGGTGCTTTTATTGAGAGTTCCTCCGTGTCATCGATAGAAGGGTTGATGGCTCGCCTTGTCATCAAGGACAGTATCACCTCCAGAGGAGCCCTAGCTTTAGGGCAAACCCTCCGGCTTGGCAGCTTCACCATGGGCGCTCGTTCATCCATTAAGCAAAAGGCAGCCCAGCCTGTCATCAAAAATCGTCTCTACGTCGGCCCTGAATACTCCGACAAGATGGATCCAGCAGATGTATCGGCTTTAAACGAACTGCTAGATCGCATCGCCGCCCTGGGGGTCACAACCGACTATGATCGGATTGGGCTTAAACCCGATCAGAGAGAAATCAGATCTCCGCTAATCACCCATCAGGTGGTAATTGTGGAGGAACAAGCTGACAATAACTCTTTCCTACATTGAGAACAAAGTATGTTCAGATTTCCAAGCTCGGAGAGCCGGACACCCATCTTCGGGAGGACACTTCTTGTCCCCCGAACATAGAATCGGGCGTTGAGCCTAAAAACTCACCGGCGCTCCGAAGCCCTGGCTTGTAACCTCCGAAAAATTTCAGAATCCGGACTTCATAGTGGGTCAAGGTTCGGATTTAAGCCCACCCACCCACCACAAGAAATATTCCCCAAGCAATTCCGGTCCTCAGGACATATGCGACTTAATGCATGTACGACAGCAGCCTCAGGAAATAGTCCACCACTTTTGGGCCAGATTCCTCCTTGTTAAAAACAAGATCAAAGATTTCTGTGACGATGATGCAATCTCGGTATTTTGCAACAATTGTACGGATGAGGGAATCCTTAATGACCTCAACCATCGTTGCATACTGCACTTTGCAGATTTGGCACACATAGTATAGAAGTACTGACCAATGGAAAGCGCCTGGAAAACCCAGACAGCCCGCTGGGACCCACAGGCCTTTAAGCCATCTCCCGGACGGGCAAAAAGGATGCACCCTCGCAAAGCACCTAATCATCATCCCGTGGACAAGAAAATCAAGCCCTTTACGGGGCATAGAACTGTCCTCGAGCAATGGCTCGACAAGCCCTGTCAAATTCACATGACGCTGATGTCTACTACACAACCTTCTTCTTGTAGACATTGTTGGGCCTCCAAGTGCAGAGGTTTGTAGGACAGTGGAAAATTTCCCTCAAGTGGATGACCTAAGGTTTATCAATCCGTGGGAGGCGTAGGATGAAAATGGTCTCTCTCAAACAATCCTGCAACCAAATAACAAAGAGTCTCTTGTGTCCCCAACACACCAAATACAATGGTAAATTGTATAGGTGCACTAGTTCGGCGAAGAGATGGTGCTACAAGTGTAATATGGTTGGTAGATATAGGTTTTTGTAATCTGAAATTATAAAAACAGCAAGGTAAATAATGATAAAAGTGAGCGTAGACGGTATTGCAATGCTAGGAAACAAGGCCTAAGGTTCATACTTTCACTAGTGCGAGTTCTCTCAACAATAATAACATAACTGGATCATATAACTATCCCTCAACATGCAAGAAAGAGTCACTCCAAAGCCACTAATAGTGGAGAACAAACGAAGAGATTATGTAGGGTACGAAACCACCTCAAAGTTATCCTTTCTGCTTGATCTAAACACGAAGCTATTCTTTCTGTTCAATCTATCATAGAGTTCATACTAGAATAACACCTTAAGACACGAATCAACCAAAACCCTAATTTCACCTAGATACTCCATTGTCACCTCAAGTATCCGTGGTCATGATTATACGATATGCATCACACAATCTCAGATTCATCTATTCAACCAACACAAAGTACTTCAAAGAGTGCCCCAAAGTTTCTACCGGAGAGTCAAGACGAAAACGTGTGCCAACCCCTATGCATAGATTCCCAAGGTCACGGAACCCACAAGTTGATCACCAAAACATACATCAAGTAGATCACGTGAATATCCCATTATCACCACAGATAAGCATGGCAAGACATACATCAAGTGTTCTCAAATCCTTAAAGACTCAATCCGATAAGATAACTTCAAAGGGAAAACTCAATCCATTACAAGAGATTAGAGGGGGAGAAACATCATAAGATCCAACTATAATAGCAAAGCTCGTGATACATCAAGATCGTGCCGAATCAAGAACACGAGAGAGAGAGAGAGAGAGAGAGAGAGAGAGAGAGAGAGAGAGATCAAACACATAGCTACTAGTACATACCGTCAGCCCCGAGGGTGAACTACCCCCTCATCATCATGGAGAGCGCCGGGATGATGAAGATGGCCACCGGTGAGGGATCCCCCCTCCGGCAGGGTGCCGGAACGGGCTCCTGAGAGGTTTTTGGTGGCTACAGAGGCTTGCGGCGGCGAAACTCCTGATCTATCTTGTTCCCCGATATTTTTAGGGTATATGGAGATATATAGGCAAAAGAAGTCGGTCAGGGGAGCCACGAGGGGCCCACAAGGGTGGGGGGCGTTCCCAAGGGAGGTGGGTGCGCCTCCCTGCCTCATGGCCACCTTGAAGCTTCCCTTACATGCACTCCAGTCCCCTGGATTGCTTCCGTTCCAAAAATAACTTTCCCGAAGGTTTCATTCCATTTGGACTCCGTTTGATATTCCTTTTCTTTGAAACACTGAAATAGGCAAGAAAACAGCAATATTGGTTGGGCCTCCGGTTAATAGGTTAGTCCCAAAAATAATATAAAAGTGTATAATAAAGCCCATAATCATCCAAAACAGATAATATAATAGCATGAATGCTTCATAAATTATAGATACATTGGAGACATATCAGCATCCCCAAGCTTAATTCCTGCTCGTCCTCGAGTAGGTAAATGATAAAAGAAAGAATTTATGAAGTGTGAATGCCAGCAGGTGCACAAGTTTGATCAATGATAATTTCAATCACCTTTTCTAGCATGATTATATGTCATAATAGTAATTCATCTCATAAAACTTCTCAAGATCAAGTAACAAGCTATTCACATGTTAAAGCATAGACCATAAACTTTCTTGAAAACTAGCAAACTTCATTCTCAGTCATCAAACAATTACAATTCATCCTATTTTTAGGAAGGGTCTATGTTAGAGCTTTGATTTAGCAAACTCCACATACTCAACTATCATATAGTCTTCCATGATTGCTACCACTCAAAGCATATTCTTAGAACAAATAGCATCCATCGAACACAAAGAAAGATAGGGGCTTAGTGTTTCGCCTCCCAACTCACTTATCATATATATAATTGTCAACAATAATAATTCATGATCAAATATATTTTCATGGCCATATATGCTTAGATCTTTCCCCAACACATGATGCTTGCCAACTAAAGAGTAGATAGGAATGAGAAGGAACACTATTGACTCTTGCATAAAAGTAAAAGATAGGCCCTTCGCAGAGGGAAGCAGGGATTTGCAGAGGTGCCAGAGCTCGATTTTGAAATAGAGATGAAAATATTTTTGAGAGGTAAGCTTCCATTGTCAACATAACAACCAAGAGTTCCCAATATATTCCATACTACATACATTATAGGCGGTTCCCAAACAGAATGGCAAAAATTTTACTCCCCCTCCACCAACAATCATCAATCCATGGCTTACCCGAAACAACGGGTGCCTCCAACTAACATCAATCCTGGGGGAGTTTTTGTTTGCAATTATTTTGATTTGATTTTGATCTTTTGATCATGGGACTGGGCATCCCAGTTACCAGCCATTTTTCTCGTGAATGATGAGCGGAGTCCACTCATCGTGAGAATAACCCACCTAGCATGGAAGATATTGACAGCCCCTAGTCGCTACACGAGCGATTAAGGCATAAAAAACAGATTATTATTTGAAGGTTTAGAGTTTGGCACGTGCAAATTTACTTGGAACGGCAGGTAAATACCGCAAATAGGTAGATATGGTGGACACTCGTGGAAGAAACTTGGTTCAAGGGATTTGGATGCACAAGCAGTGTTCCCGCTTAGTATAGATATTTAGGCTAGCAAAGGATTCTAAAAAGCAAGCACCACATGTTGGAGGATCTATAACAATATAACTTCTATACAAATACACCCAAGCATAACTCATTATGTTGTCTTCCTTGTCCAACTTCAACTAATTTGCTCAGGTTTGAAAATAATTAATGGGGCTCACAATCATAGAAGATGTCTAAGATAGTATATTTATATGTGAAATTTCTCTTCCTTCAATATTCTTTCATGAATTGTTCAAGTGACTAATACAATGCTTGCTAACCTTCAATAAATTTACTACCTCTACTTCTTAGATGTGAAGTCATTACTCCCAACGGGGTAAACATATGAAACATATATAATTTCAGATTTATGACATTCAACTCATTCAACCATTTACTCTTAGGATATAAGTGCAGCACACGAGTAAATGACAAACTACTCCAAAAAGATATAAGTGAAGATCAATGAGTAGTTAAATAATTATTTAGCTATGTGAGGACTCTCTCTCACTTAAGAATTTCATATCTTGGTATTTTATTCAAACAGCAAGCAAAACAAAATAAAATGTCATTGCATGGATAGCACGACTCATGTGAAGAAGCAAAAACTTAGGTTCAACCGATACTAACCGATAATTGTTGAAGAAGAAAGGTGGGATGCCTACCGGGGCATCCCCAAGCTTGGATTCTTGCGACTTCTTGAAATATTATCTTGGGGTGCCTTGGCCATCCCCAAGCTTGAGCTTTTGTGTCTCCTTAATTCCTTTTATATCTCAGTTTCCTAAATCTCAAAAGCTTCATCCACACCAAACTCAACAAGAACTCGTGAGATAAGTTAGTATAAAGCAATGCAAAAACCTTATCATTTTCTACTATAACAAATCACTAAAATTATTATTCAACATTTCATACTAAATTTATCTACATATTTAATACTCGTATCCTCAAATAGAATCATTAAACAAGCAAACATATGCAAACAATGCAAACATAACAGCAATCTGCCAAAACAGTATAGTCTGTAAAGAATGCAATATTCATCATACTTCCCTAACTCCAAACATTATGGGGAAAATACTACACTGTAGAAGATTTATCAGAACTCATTATGCAAAAAGTTTCAACCTTATACCATTCTCTGACTTTTCTAGGGAATTTTTGCAACAGCGGTAAACTTTCTGTTTTGAAACAGCAACATGTATACTTGCAAAATAAGCATGGTAAAGGCTATCCTTGACATTTTTATTGAAAATAAAGATGAAAAAAATTATTCTAAATAACATCAAGCAAATACTAACAAAATAAAATGACGCTCCAAGGAAAACACATATCATGTGGTGAATAAAAATATAGCTCCAAGTGAAGTTATCGATGAACGAAGACGAAAGAGGGGATGCCTTCTGGGGCATCCCCAAGCTTAGGCTCTTGGTTGTCCTTGAATATTACCTTGGGGTGCCTTGGGAATCCCCAATCTTATGCTCTTTCCACTCCTTATTCCGTAGTCCATCGAAACTTCACCCAAAACTTGAAAACTTCACAACACAAAACTCAACACAAAACTTGTAAGCTTCATTAGTGTAAAAAAATAAAACCACCACTTAGGTACTGTTGTGAACTCATTCTAAATTCATATTGGTGTAATATCTACTGTATTCCAACTTCTCTATGGTTCATACCATCCGATACTACTCATAGATTCATCAAAATAAGCAAACAACACATAGAAAATAGAATCTGTCAAAAACAGAACAGTCTGTAGTAATCTGTATCATTCGAATACTTCTGTAACTCCAAAAATTCTTAAATAAGTTGGTGGACCTGAGGAATTTTTCTATTAATTATCTTAAAAAATAATCAACCTAAAATCACTCTCCAGTAAAAAATGGCAGCTAATCTCGTGAGCGCAAAAGTTTCTGTTTTTTACAGCAAGATCACAAAGACTTCACCCAAGTCTTCCCAAAGGTTCTACTTGGCACAAACACTAATTAAAACATAAAACCACATCTAACCAGAGGCTATATGAATTATTTATTACTAAACAGGAGCAAAATCAAAGGATAAAAATAAAATTGGGTTGCCTCCCAACAAGCGCTATCGTTTAACGCCCCTAGCTAGGCATGATGATTTCGATGATGCTCACATAAAAGATAAGAATTGAAACATAAAGAGAGCATCATGAAGAATATGACTAGCATATTTAAGTCTAACCCACTTCATACGCATAGAGATTTTGTGAGCAAACAACTTATGAGAACAATAATCAACTAGCATAGGAAGGCAAAACAAGCATAACTTTAAAATTTTAAGCACATAGAGAGGAAACTTGATATTATTGCAATTCCTACAAGCATATATTCCTCCCTCATAATAATTTCCAGTAGCATATTGAATGAATTAAACAATATAACCATCACATAAAGCATTCTTTTCATGATCTACAAGCATATAATTTTTATTACTATCCACATAAGCAAATTTCTTCTCATGAATAATAGTGAGAGCAAAGTCAACAAAATAACTATCATGTGAGGCATAATCCAATGGAAAATTAAAATCATGATGACAAGTTTCATGGTTATATTTATTCTTTATAGCATATATGTCATCACAATAATCATCATAGATAGGAGGCATGCTTTCATCAAAATAAATTTGCTCATCAAAACTTGGGGGACTAAAAATATCATCTTCATCAAACATAGCATCCCCAAGCTTGTGGCTTTGCATATCATTAGCATCATGGATATTCAAAGAATTCATACTAAAAACATTGCAATCATGCTCATCATTCACATATTTTATGCCAAACATTTTATAGACTTCTTCTTCTAGAACTTCAACACAATTTTCCTTACCATCATTCTCATGAAAGATATTAAAAAGATGAAGCGTATGAGGCAAACTTAATTCCATTTTTTTGTAGTTTTCTTTTATAGACTAAACTAGTGATAAAACAAGAAACAAAAATATTCAGTTGCAAGATCTAAATATATACCTTCAAGCACTCACCTCCCTGGCAACGGCGCCAGAAAAGAGCTTGATGTCTACTACACAACCTTCTTCTTGTAGACGTTGTTGGGCCTCCAAGTGCAGAGGTTTGTAGGACAGTAGCAAATTTCCCTCAAGTGGGTGACCTAAGGTTTATCAATCCGTGGGAGGCATAGGATGAAAATGGTCTCTCTCAAACAACCCTACAACCAAATAACAAAGAGTCTCTTGTGTCCCCAACACACCCAATACAATGGTAAATTGTATAGGTGCACTAGTTCGGCGAAGAGATGGTGATACAAGTGCAATATGGGTGGTAGATATAGGTTTTTGTAATCTGAAATTATAAAAACAGCAAGGTAACTAATGATAAACGTGAGCGTAAACGGTATTGCAATGCTAGGAAACAAGGCCTAAGGTTCATACTTTCACTAGTGCAAGTTCTCTCAACAATAATAACATAACTGGATCATATAACTATCCCTCAACATGCAACAAAGAGTCACTCCAAAGCCACTAATAGCGGGCAACAAACGAAGAGATTATGGTAGGGTACGAAACCACCTCAAAGTTGTCCTTTCTGCTCAATCTATTCAAGAGTCCATAGTAAAATAACATGAAGCTATTCCTTCCGTTCAATCTATCATAGAGTTCGTTCACCTTAAGACACAAATGGACCAAAACCCTAATGTCACCTAGATACTCCATTGTCACCTCAAGTATCCGTGGGCATGATTATACGATATGCATCACACAATCTCAGATTCATCTATTCAACCAACACAAAGTACTTCAAAGAGTGCCCAAAAGTTTCTACCGGAGAGTCAAGACGAAAATGTGTGCCAACCCCTATGCATAGATTCCCAAGGTCACAAAACCCGCAAGTTGATCACCAAAACATACATCAAGTAGATCACGTGAATATCCCATTGTCACCACAGATAAGCACGGCAAGACATACATCAAGTGTTCTCAAATCCTTAAAGAATCAATCCGATAAGATAACTTCAAAGGCAAAACTCAATCCATTACAAGAGAGTAGAGGGGGAGAAACATCATAAGATCCAACTATAATAGCAAAGCTCGTGATACATCAAGATCGTGCCGAATCAAGAACACGAGAGAGAGATCAAACACATAGCTACTGTACATACCCTCAGCCCCGAGGGTGACCTACTCCCTCCTCGTCATGGAGAGCGCCGGGATGATGAAGATGGCCAACGGTGAGGGATCCCCCCTTAGTCCCAAAAATAATATTAAAGTGTATAATAAAGCCCATAATCATCCAGAGCAGATAATATAATAGCATGAATGCTTCATAAATTATAGATACGTTGGAGACGTATCAGATGCCGAACACCGAACCAACGCATAGCCTTCGAGCATGTTGGATTCTCCAGCAAGTGGCTAAGAGCGGCGAGGGTATCCTCACCAACAACACCCTAGATAACTACTCTTCGGAGGACAGCGATCTCAAAGTATTCATGGTCTTCGAGACCTTTTCATCAAATAATCGGTGCAAAAGGTTCCTCCGCGACCTCGCCGAAGTCTGCCAAGTGGCAGTAGTAAATCCTTGGAATGATACGGCGATCACTTTCAACATCGATGATGAACCAAGATCCTGCTCAGTCCAGGCACCAACCGCTTTGGTCCTCAACCCAATCGTGGACGGCTTTTGGCTCACTAAAGTGTTAATGGACGGCGGCAGCGGACTGAACCTCATCTACGAAGACACGCTCAATAAAATGCAAATGGACAGGAGTCGCATAGAGCAAAGTAACACAACCTTTCGAGGTATTATACCTATCGGGAAGCAAGATGCTCGGGGAAAATCAAACTCGGCATGGTATTCAGCATGCCAGAGAACTATAGGTCCTTAGAATTACTCTTCCATGTGGCACCTTTCAACAACGGGTATCACGCCCTGCTGGGGCGAGACGCATCCACACGCTTCCAAGACGTACCCCATTACGCGTATATGAAGCCCCGGCCCAATGGAGTTATCACTATCACCAGTGATCTGGACATAGCACTCCGCGCCGAAAATAAAACCGCCTCTCTAGCCCTCGAGGATTTATCCGAGGCCCTCGCGGAAGAAGAACTAACCACCCTACGTTCCACAGTGGATAGGGACAATGTAATCCTCGATAAGAGACCCAAATCCACTTCCTTCAAGCCAGCAGACGAAATAGTCAAATTTCAAGTCCATCCAATGGACCCCAAGAAGACAGCTTCCATTGGGGCACAGCTGGATCCTACGGTCGACGCTGCATTACGCGCATTCCTTTGTGAGAACTGGGACATTTTTGCCAGGCACCCTTCGGACATGCCAGGTATCCCACGAAGACTAGCCGAGCATAGTCTCAATATACTGAAAGGATACAAACCAGTCAAGCAAACTCTGTGCCAATTTTCCAAACCCAAACGACATGCTATGGGGGAGGAGCTAGCCAAGCTACTCTAAGTCGGGTTTATTAGAGAGATCAAACATCCGGACTGGCTAGCAAACATGGTCATGGTAGCGAAGAAGGATAAATCCTGGCGCCTATGTGCTGATTTCAAAGACCTTAATAAGGCTTACCCTAAGGACCCCTTCCCACTACCTCTCATTGACCAAATTATTGACGTGACTGCAGGACACGATTCCATGTGCTTCCTTGACGCATACTCCGGATACCATCAAATTAAGATGAAAGAATCCGACCAAGCCGCAACGGCATTCATCACTCCGTATGGGCCTTTACGCTTCAACACTATGCCTTTCGGGCTCAAGAACGCTGACGCAACCTACCAACGCATGATTCACGCATGCCTGGAAAAGAAAATCAGAAAAACTGTGGAGGCATATGTAGATGACGTAGTCATCAAAACCAAGCATGTCGAATCATTGGTGGATGACTTACACCTTACATTCGACAACCTCCGAGCATATGACATACGACTCAATCCGGAAAAATGCGTTTTCGGCATTCCAGCCATAAAATTGCTTGGGTTCATTGTCTTCAATAGAGGAATTGAAGAAAACCCATCCAAAATCCAAGCCCTGTCACAGTTGGCAACACCAACAAACCTCAAGCAGGTCCAAAAACTAGCTGGGTGCGTGGCAGCTTTGAGCCGTTTTATCTCCAGACTAGGGCAAAAGGCGTTGCCATTATATCGCCTGCTCCTCCGCTCTGACCACTTCGTGTGGACGGACGCCGCCACAGCCGAACTAGAAGAAATAAAAGCTCTGTTAGCAAGTAACCCAATCCTGGCTACACCAAGCGTTGGTGAACCGATGTTGCTCTACATATCTGCAACTCACCAGGTGGTGAGTGCGGTGCTCGTCGTCGAACGAGATGAAGAGGGACATAAATTCCCACTTCAAAAACCAGTATATTACATATTGACGGTCCTTACACCATGCAAATCCCGATACCCACATTATCAAAAGATAGCATATGTGGTCTTTATGGCCTCCCGCAAGCTGCGGCACTACTTTCAAGAGTGCTCGATCACGGTGGCTTCCGAAGTACCACTTAATGACATCATAAACAACCGAGACGTCATCGGCCAGATTGCCAAATGGTCCATTGAGCTCTTACCATTTGAAATAACTTACAAGCCACGCCGAGCCATTAAATCTCAGGTGTTGGTTGACTTCATCGCCGAATGGACAGAGGGCGAACTCCCTAAAGAGTATGGCACATATTCCAACTGGGTGATACACTTCGACGGCTCTAAAATGCTAGTCGGGCTGGGGGCTGGTGTCATCTTGACATCCCCCATAGGAGACACAGTCCGTTATGTGCTCCAGATACTATATATAGACTCTAACAATGCAGTCGAATACAAGGCCCTATTGCACTGTCTCTGGATGGCCGTCTCCATGGGCATACAACGCCTCGAGGTGCGCAGGGAGTCAAACCTCGCAATATCTCAAATAAACGGTCAACTCGATGCAAAAGATTCGAAGATGGCGGCTTACCGCAACACCGTACTCAAAATATCAGCTCGGTTTGAGGGGCTCGAGTTTCATCACGTGGCTCGAGAGAGTAATCAATCTGCGGACATTCTTTCCCACATGGGCACCAAACACGACCCCGTCCCACCTAACACCTTTGTGGAAAGGCTCTTCAAGCCATCCATAGTGTGGCAGGACGAAAGCGGCAATACTATTTCGGAGCCGATCATACCCCCAGATTCCGAACATAGTTCCGATATCATCGGGGGATCGGGCACCGAACTAACACCATTGGCCCATGAAATCATGGTTGTAATTGCCTCGTGGACTAAACCTTTCCTTACCTACCTTACTAGGAATGAGCTCCCTAATTATCAGACTGAGGCCCATCGTATTGTTCGACGCTCGAAGGCCTACAAAGTTCATGAGGGGGAACTGTACAAGAAAATTACTACCTGAGTACTTCAAAAATGTATCTCTGAAGAAGAGGGACGACAGCTTTTGGCTGAAATACACACCGGACTTGGTGGACATCACGCCGCAGCTCGGGCCCTTGTAAGTAAAGCCTTCTGTACGGGTTCCTTTTTACCCACGGCCCGAGCAGATGCACAGGACCTCGTACAGCGCTGCATTGGATGCCAGCTTTTCGCCAATCAAAGCCACATGCCGCCCACTGCCCTACGAACAATCCCCATTACTTGGCCTTTTGCGGTCTGGGGGCTAGACATGGTCGGACCCCTTAAAGGGGGAAGCCATAAGAAGAAATATGTACTGGTTATGCTCGACAAGTTCACTAAGTGGATAGAAGCCAAACCAGTCAAAACGGCCGAAGCCGGACTGGTTATAGACTTTATATCCGGTGTCATACACCGTTATGGTGTCCCGTACAGTAGTATTACCAACAACGGCTCTAACTTTACGGTTGATGAGGTGAAAGCTTGGTGCGCTAATTTGGGCATCAAGCTTGATTACGCCTCCGTATATCACCCTCATACAAATGGTCAGGTCGAACGGGCTAATGGCCTGATAATGAGCGGCGTTAAACCCAGACTAGTATGATCTCTACAAGAATCATACAAGCATTGGGTCGAGGAACTCGATTCCGTACTCTGGGGGCTGTGTACCACACCCAATCGCACGCCCGGATACACACCTTTCTTCATAGTGTACGGTGCGGAGGCAGTCTTGCCTTGCGACATTATTCATGACTCACCTCGAGTGCGCATGTACGAAGAAAGAGAAGCCGAGCTCAATCGACAAGATGATCTGGACGGCCTGGAGAAGGAGCGCGACATCGCGAAGGCCCGTTCCACATTCTACCAACGGCAAGCTTGGCGATATCAAAGTAGGGAAGTACGGGCAAAGACTTATAATGTCGGTGAACTCGTTCTACGCCTGCCAAAGAAGAAAAAGGACAAGCTCAAGCCCAAATGGGAGGGTCCCTTCATTATAGATGAAGTTCTCACTGGAGGAGCCTATCGCCTTCACAACGCTTCGGATAATCGTTTGGAACCAAACCCATGGAACGCTGCCAGGCTCCAAAGATTCTACGCTTAAGTTCACACTTATACCTTTTTTTGTCCCTTCTTTTCTCCCTCTCACCTTTTTTATTTTTCATTTTTATATGACTTCTAGCCAATGTTCGGATAAACCGCATACTTAAGGGGCATACATCATTAAATGTACAAACCCCATAATACCTGGGGGCTTCTTTTCGCAGAAGCTTAATATCATTATTATTTTCCGAGCATCGAGCTCACCGTATATATGTGTTGTCTGCTCATATGTGTCCTGTATTCGCCATTATATGCACCTTTATGACTTAAGTTTTTGCCAAGCTGGGTTGCCTGGCTCCTGTGCTTATGCCCTACGTTCCCGCTTGTTCGGCTAGGGCATAAAGGGAGCACCTCTGCGATTGTTGCAGCCGGGTCATCCAGACGTGTACCTCAGACGGGTGAAGCCGAAAGCTAGCGTTCTTCAGGGAATAATTGGTCAGCGGACAAAAGATGAACTGCCCTCGCAGCAATATGAGCCCCCAAATTATAGCTAGTGTTGTGATTCTTAGCATTACAGCTCCGGCATGCACAAAACGCATGTTGGCCCAGGGAAAGGAACCCTTAACAGAACTATTCTCTCTGGAAGATGTTTCTTACAATCAAATGTAATATAACATAACACCGCGAATACAACTTGTCTGTTCAAGCAACTATGACCGGACTACCTAGTTTCCGAACATACTTTGGTGTTTACCGACGGTATATTATCCGGAAACACTCCAAACCTAGGGTTTCGGAGGTCGAAGCAGAAGGGCTGCCATGACAATCGTTTTACAATTCGGATGGAGACAAGTTTGTTGATAAAAAGTACATTGCTACTTGGATTCAAAAACTTCTTCCTCCTCTAGACCCTCTAACAGGTTTTCTAGTTTACAATCCTGTTGAGAAAACTTGGCGGCTATTTTTACATGGTCGTACACTAAGCTAACGGGAATTTCTTGTCCATCTGGTCCCCTGGTCCGACCTGGGCCATATGATTTGAATCAAGTTTGGTGTACCGCGTTTTCACCATGGTCCAGGCCTCTCGTGTGCCTTTCCGACATGCTGATATCTTCCATAGCTCAAAACGGCGACGAGCTCCCTTGACTAAATTCAAGAGCTCCTCCATACTTCTTGGAGGTGGAGCAGATGGCCATAAAGCTTTAGCCATGTTCCTCAATGCTTTCCAAGCTTGCTCGTGCACTTTGGATAGCACTTGTAGCATGCCGCCTTGGAATCCAAACACTTCTCCCTTGGGACGTTCGGTTAGCACACCTACAGAAACAAAGTTATAAAATTTTCAAACAGGAGACCGTGTGAAAGTCAGGTTAAAGCGCATACTGAATATGCCGCCTTTAAGCTTCATGTTCTCCTTCAAAGCATCCGATAGTTGGGCTCTTAAATCCTTCAGTTCTTCAGCTTGCTTGATATTTTCATCATGTAGTTTGTTCTTCTCATTAATGGTCTGTGTCAATACACGTTGACCAGCGGCTTCTTGCCCTTCGGCTTGTTGTTTGTCCGCTTGAGCATCCCTTAGCCTCTCCTCCAGCTGATCTGTCAAACCTACCAACGAAATGATGCATAATTAAGCAACATCGTTGTAGGCACGGAATCTTATTTCTGAGCTGCTGTTGTACTTACCATCAGGTGCCTTATTGGATTTCTTTACATTTTCCAATTCGGCGGTGGCAACAGTTAGCTTAGTTCGGCATTCTTCTAGATCCCTGGATAATGTATTATTTATCTCCGTGAGTACCTGAGAATGTAACGACCCTTAAATCAGTTGGGCCAACTGCTTCAAGACTCGGGGGCTACTGGTATATACTTATTGAATCTGCACAAAAAACACTTACTGGCATATCTTTTGAAAGCTGGTGAGTGGCTCCAGCAAGTCCATCCCAGGCAGCTTAGATGTAAGCATTCGTTGAGCTGAAAGCGTTGAATGCCTCTTCGGTGAAATTCAGGTCACGCATAGCCGCTCTCCTCCATCGATGGTTCATCGCACTCTACACTTCAGAGTTCGTGATGGATACATTATCCAAATTCTCTGGGAGATGACAACCCGGCATTGCTCCCGCATCCCCTCCAGTCCTTGTGGCAGGGTTCGAGGCCGGATTAGTCTGTGCATGGCCGGCTAGGTCTCCGGATACAGTCCGGAGTACGCTCCTCCTGCAATATGGCACAACGGGAAACATCACCATCCCAACTATCCACTGAGTGCGTGTTAAATGATTATACCTCTTTGACAAAGAAGAGGGCCCGGGAGTATCGTCATTTGCCTTTCTTTTCAAACATGCATCCTGTGCGAGTGTCGTCTTCCTAGAAGACGCCTTTGCCGCAGTACGATGGGATGAGCGTCGCCCCTTAGGAGCATGATACAGTGCGCAGGTGAGTCACAAGGGGAAAACTCTCTTTGAGAGGGTGTCTCCTGAGTACTTACATGGGAGGAGGGGAGAAGGCCGGGGTAATCGACTATAATGGCCACTTTTGTGCCGTCATATCTCGTCTGATGAAAGACTCCTTCCTTCAATTCTATAATTATCCGGATCCTCTTCAAATCTGGGATCTAGGTCTCAATTATGGTTCTTCGGTTGTGGAGCGGGATTGTAGATCCCTACGACAACTTTTCTCCATTCCTGCTAAGGGTAGCCATATTAAATTTCGACTAAGCTCAAATTAGAGAAAAAGATTAAGTGAGGCCTATTATTGAAAACTTACCCAATCGATGGGGTTATACATGGATAAACCTTCTTGGCATTTAAGGCCAGTAAAGTCTTCCTTCTCCCCTTTGAAAAGATCAGCCAACATGGCACCCAAAGTGGCAAAATTGACCGGACCCTTGCGCCCACAGCGCGATGTGTCGTCCTCCCCATTGTAATGCCACCTGGGAAGCCTTCTGAATTGAAGTGGCTAAACGCATCGCATTATTGAAATCGTCATTACTTCAACTATGGACAGTCTGGAGTGGGCAAGTATTCTGATCTTGCTCGCTAGCCTCTTAATCTCTACAGTGTCTTCTTCTTCATAGCTCCGGGGGTGCCAGCTGGTGGGCTTCTTTGAAGGAGCAGTGGAAAATTCAGGAAGACCTTGCCGGATTGGGTCCGTGAGAACAACCTCTTTGATGTAGAACCACTTTGAGGGCCACTCTTCGGATGCCTTCTTTGGAGTGCTAGACAGGTATCTTGTTCCGGCTATGCGTCATACTTCGGCGCCGCCCACCTGAATATGGATCCCTCTTGGGAGCGGGGGACGAGGCAGAAATATTTCCTCCATAACTTGAAATGGGCCTCGCAGCCTAGGAACAGCTCGCAAAAAGCAATGAAGCCTGTAATGTGCGGGATGGAGCCCGACGTGAGATTGTGTAGTTGGAGGCCATAATACTCCCGAAGACCTCTGAGGAAGGGATGAATAGGAAATCCCATGTCCCTTAGCAAGAAGGAAACGAAGCATACCCGTTCCCCTTTAGTAGGATTGGGGAAGTTCTCCGTCAGGGTTTCACCATTGATGGAAGCTAATCCCGCCTGAACAGGGACTAGATTCGAGGGAGGGGGATATCCCTGAGTCTGAAGCTTGGTCAATTGGGCGTGGGATATGGAGCAGCTCTCCAAATCTCCTTTTTGAGGACCAAGGGGGCGCAAGGAAGAACTAGGAGCGCCAGCCATGTTTGGATGAATTCCTATGGCGAGCTCTAAAGATTTTCGCCTGGTGAGGAATGGTATCGGAGATTCAATCTCTTTAAATAGAGGCCTTTCCCATTTGGACAAGGGGTTACTTCCAAAAATGCTTAGGCCCTTCGTATTTTCTCGACATGTGGAGGCCAAGGCGGCGGCGGCACAGAAGCTGAAGGGTATGGAAATTAATGTAAAAAGTCGGGCTATACGAAGTACAATGGAGAACCCACCTTGCAAACTCGAAGATATGAATTCAGATACAATGTCATCATTGAAGGCAAGTTCAGGGGCTACTGAGGGAGTCCTAGATTATGGGGTCCTCAGGGAGCCGGCCTATGTGACATGGGCCGGACTGATTGGCCATGAAGATACGAGACAGAGAGCCTTCTCCCGTGTCTAGATGGGACTCTCCTTTGCGTGGATGACAAGCTTGGCATCCGGATGTGTAGTTTCCTTGCTCTGTAAACCGACTTTGTACAACCCTAGTCCCCTCCGGTGTCTATATAAACCGGAGGGTTTAGTCCATAGAGATCATCATAATCATACAAGCTAGACATCTAGGGTTTAGCCATCATGATCTCAAGGTAGATCAACTCTTGTAACCCCTATACTCATCAAAGTCAATCAAGCAGGAAGTAGGGTATTACCTCCATTAAGAGGGCCCGAACCTGGGTAAACATCATCTCCCCTGCCTCATGTTACATTCGATCCTTAGACACACAGTTTGGGACCCCCTACCCGAGATATGCCAGTTTTGACACCGACATCTACTAGGCAACTTTATTCTTGTAGACTCGTGTTGGGCCTCCAAGCGCAGTGTTTTGTAGGACAGTAGCAATTTTCCCTCAAGTGGATGACCTAAGGTTTATTAATCCGTGGGAGGCATAGGATGAAGATGGTCTCTCTCAAACAACCCTGCAACCAAATACAAGAAGTCTCTTGTGTCCTGATACGTCTCCAACGTATCTATAATTTTTGATTGTTCCATGCTATTATATTACCCGTTTGGATGTTTATGGGCTTTACTTTACACTTTTATATCATTTTGGGACTAACCTACTAACTGGAGGCCCAGCCCGAATTGCTATTTTTTGCCTATTTCAGTGTTTCGAAGAAAAGGAATATCAAACGGAGTCCAAACGGAATGAAGCCTTCAGGAGTGATCTTTTTGGAACAAACGTGATCCAGGGGACTTGGAGTGGATGTCAAGCAACAGAGGAGGCGGTCACAAGGGTGCCTGGCGTGCCCCCCACCCTTATGGGCCCCTTGAGCATCCACCGACGTACTTCCTTCGCCTACATATACTACCGTACCCTGAAAACATAAGAAGTGACCATGAAAACCTAATTCCACCGCTGCAACCTTCTGTATCCGTGAGATCCCATCTTGGAGCCGTCGTCGGCGCTCCGCTGGAGAGAGAATCCACCATGGAGGGCCTCTACATCATCTCCAAGGCCTCTCCGATGAGTTGTGAGTAGTTTACCATAGACCTTCGGGTCCATAGTTATTAGCTAGATGGCTTATTATCTCTCTTTGAATCTCAATACAAACTTCTCCTCGATCTTCTTGGAGATCTATTTGATGTAACTCTTTTTCGGTGTGTTTGTCGACATCCGGTGAATTGTGGCTTTATGATCAAGTTTATCTATGAGAAATATTTGAATCTCCTCTGCATTCTTTTATGTATGATTAAGTTATCTTTGCAAGTCTCTTTGAATTATCAGTTTGGTTTGGCCTAATAGATTGATCTTTTTGGCAATGGGAGAAGTGCTCAGCTTTGGGTTCAATCTTGCGGTGTCCTTTCCCAGTGACAGCAGGGGCAGCAAGGCACGTATTGTATTGTTGACATCAAGGATAAAAAGATGGGGTTTACATCATATTTCATGAGTTTATCCCTCTACATCATGTCATCTTTCTTAACGCGTTACTCTGTTCTTCATGAACTTAATACTCTAGATGCAGGCAGGAGTCGGTCGATGTGTGGAGTAATAGTAGTAGATGCAGAATCATTTTGATCTACTTGTCACGGACGTGATGCCTATATACATGATCATGCCTAGATAATCTCATAACTATGCACTTTTCTATCAATTGCTCGACAATAATTTGTTCACCCACCGTAATACTTATGCTCTCTTGAGAGAAACCACTAGTGAAACATATGGCCCCTGGGTCTATCTTTTATCATATAAGTTTGCCATCTACTTTTATTTGCATCTGTTACTTTCCAATCTATATCATAAAAATACCAAAAATATTTATCTTATCTTATTATTTCCATCAGATCTCACTTTTGCAAGTGGTCATGAAGGGATTGACAACCCCTTTATTATGTTGGTTGCGAGGTTCTTGTTTGTTTGTGTAGGTGTGTGGGACTTTTGAGGAGCCTCCTACTGGATTGATACCTTGGTTCTCAAGAACTGATGGAAATACTTATGCTGCTTTGCTGCATCACCCTTTCCTCTTCAAAGAAAACCAACGCAAGATCAAGACATAGCAAGAAGGATTTCTGGCACCGTTGTCGGGGAGGTCTTCGCTCAAGTCAAGACATACCAAGTACCCATCACAAACTCATCTTCTTCGCATTACATTATTTGCCATTTGCCTCCCGTTTTCCTCTCCCCAACTTCACCCTTGCCATTTTATTCGCCCTCTCTTTGCCCAATCTCATCTCTCTTTTGCTTGCCTTTTGTGCGCTCGTGTGTTAAATCAATTATCTCGTCGTTCTGGCTAGTCCCCCTATTATCGTTAATACTCCCGGTCATGAATTTCTCACTTTTAAACAAAGGGAGGGAGAAAATTTAAAAGATGCTTGTCATAGAATTTGCAATGCGCAAAATAGATCTACTAGGAAGCAATCTACTTCCATTCTTCTTTGCAATTTTTATGTAGGCGTTTCTCCTTGGAATAGATATATTCTTGGTACCATTACCGGAGGGAAGTTCTTGGGTAGCCATACTTTTGATGCTTATAATGCTATGATAGATTTGTTTGGACCACCCCCTCTTTTGGTTAGTGGAACTATTTTAACCTTCGAACATGTGATGCAAAGGCTCGAAATTATTGAAAATAAATCTGCCACTATTGAGTTAATTGAAAATTTGGATAAAAAGATCCACAACCAAATTACCCAATATGGATCTAGGGTTGGAGTTACTTTGAATTTTTTTAAAGAAAAAGAACCTATAGTTAATGAAAGAATAGATCTAGATTCTACAAGAATTGGTAAACTGGAGGACATTATCACCAACTTAGGGTCTGCCTTCTCATCTGTGAAAAACACCCCAACTCCTCCTACCAAAATTGCCAAAGTTATGTATGTTCCTAAAAATAAGGGTGAATCTTCTAGTAAGGAAAGTGTCGATCTCAAATCAATAAGTGTTCATCCCAACTTTCTCGCTATCATTAAGGAACCTTTTGCTACAAACGAACTTCTTGATTTCTTGCCTAGGAGTTTAATCATTGCTAAAAAGAAAGAAACTCATAAGGATTATAAGTGCTCTATTGAAGAATTGAGTGCCAAAGATGGCACTACTTAGATCTATCCTCGCTTTTATGCCTAGCTTAGGGCGTTAAATAATAGCGCTGGTTGGGAGGCAACCCAATTTTATTTTTGTTTCTTGCTTTTTGCTTCTGTTTAGTAATAAATATTTCATCTAGCTTCTGTTTAGATGTGTTTTCATGTTTTAATTAGTGTTTGTGCCAAGTAAAACCTATAGGATAACCTATGGTAATAGTTAATTTGATTCTGCTGAAAAAATAGAAACTTTGCGCTCACGAGAAAAAATCAATAAATCACAGAAACGTGATTTTGCGTTGATTCCTTATGCTGTAGATCAATAGAAAAATTTCCTAGGACTTCCTATTTTTCTAGGATTTTTAGAGTTGCAGAAGTATTCGAAAGTTACAGATTGCTACATATTGTTCTGTTTTTGACAGATTCTGTTTTTCGTGTGTTGTTTGCTTATTTTGATGCATCTATGGCTAGTATCGGGGGGGGTGGGGTACGAACCATAGTTAAGATGGAATAAAGTAGGTTTAACACCAAAATAAATAAAGAATTAGTTCATTATAGTACCTTATGTGGTGGTTTTTCTTTCTTGCACTATCGGAGCTTATGAGATATCCTGTTGAGTTTTGTGTTGTGAAGTTTTCAAGTTTTGGGTAAAGATTTGATGGACTATGGAGTAAGGAGTGGTAAGAGCCTAATCTTGGGGATGCCCATGGCACCCCAAGATATTCAAGGATAACCAAAAGCCTAAGCTTGGGGATGCCCTAGAAGGCATCCCCTCTTTCGTCTTCGTCTATCGGTAACTTTACTTGGAGCTATATTTTTTATTCGCCACATGATATGTGTTTTGCTTGGAGCGTCTTGTATGATATTAGTATTTGATTTTTAGATCACCACAATCATCCTTTCTGTACACACCTTTTGGGACAAGCCCACTTGATTTAGAATTTATTAGAACACTCTATGTGCTTCACTTATATCTTTTGAGCTAGATAATTTTTTTGCTCTAGTGCTTCACTTATATCTTTCAGAGCACGGCAGTGGCTTGATTTTGTAGAAATTGTTGAACTCTCATGCTTCAGTTATATTATTTTGAGAGTCTTTTAGAATAGCATGGTATTTTCTATGGTTATAAAATTGGTCCTAGAATGATGGGCATCCAAATTGGGTATAATAAAAACTATCATAGAAAGTGAATTGGATGCTATGATCAATTTGATACTTGATAATTGTTTTGAGATATTAGGATGGTGATATTAGAGTCATGCTAGTTGGGTTATTATGAATTTAAAGAATACTTGTGTTGAAGTTTGTGATTCCCGTAGCATGCATGTATGGTGAACCGCTTTGTGATGAAGTTGGAGCACAATTTTATTTATTGATTGTGTTCCTCATGAGTGGCGGTCGGGGACGAGCGATGGTCTTTTCCTACCCATCTATCCCCCTAGGAGCATGTGCGTAGTACTTTGTTTTCAATGGCTTGTAGATTTTTGCAATAAGTATATGAGTTCTTTATGACTAATGTTGAGTCCATGGATTATACGCACTCTCACCCTTCCACCATTGCTAGCCTCTCTTGTGCCGCGCAACTTTCGCCGGTACCATACACCCACCATATACCTTCCTCAAAACAGCCACCATACCTACCTATTATGGCATTTCCATAGCCATTCCGAGATATATTGCCATGCAACTTTCCACCGTTCCGTTTATTATGACACACATCATCATTGTCATATTGCTTTTGCATGATCATGTAGTTGACATCGTATTTGTGGCAAGGCCACCTTCATAATTTTTCATACATGTCATTCTTGATTCATTGCATATCCCGGTACACCGCCGGAGGCATTCATATAGAGTCATATTTTGTTCTAAGTATCAAGTTGTAATCTTGACTTGTAAGTAAATAAAAGTGTGATGATCTTCATTATTAGAGCATTGTCCCAAGTGAGGAAAGGATGATGGAGACAATGATTCCCCCACAAGTCGGGATGAGACTTGGACTTTATAAAAAAAGAGGCCAAAGAACCCACCATAAAAAAAGAGAAAGGCCAAATAAAAAAGAAAATAGAAAGGCCAAATAAAAAAGAAAAAATGAGAGAAAAAGAGAGAGGGACAATGCTACTATCCTTTTTACCACACTTGTGCTTCAAAGTATCACTATGTCTTCATGATAGAGAAGTCTCCTATGTTGTCACTTTCATATACTAGTGGGAATTTTTCATTATAGAACTTGACTTGTATATTCCAATGATGGGCTTCCTCAAAATGCCCTAGGTCTTCGTGAGCAAGCAAGTTGGATGCACACCCACTTAGTTTCTTTTGTTGAGCTTTCATACATTTATAGCTCTAGTGCATCCGTTGCATGGCAATCCCTACTCACTCACATTGATATCTATTAATGGGCATCTACATAGCCCGTTGATACGCCTAGTTGATGTGAGACTATCTTCTCCCTTTTTGTCTTCTCCACAACCACCATTCTATTTCACATATAGTGTTATGTCCATGTCTCACGCTCATGTATTGCGTGAAAGTTGAAAAAGTTTGAGATTACTAAAGTATGAAACAATTTCTTGGCTTGTCATCGGGGTTGTGCATGATTAAATACTTTGTGTGATGAAGATAGAGCAATAGTCAGACTATATGATTTTGTAGGGATAACTTTCTTTAGCCATGTTATTTTGAGAAGACATGATTGCTTTATTAGTATGCTTGAAGTATTGCTATTTCTTATGTCAATATGAACTTTTATTTTGAATCATTTTGATCTGAACATTCATGCCACAATAAAGAAAATTACATTGAGAATTATGCTAGGTAGCATTCCACATCAAAAATTCTGTTTTTATCATTTACTTACTCGAGGACGAGCATGAATTAAGCTTGGGGATGCTTGATACATCTCCAATGTATCTATAATTTTTTATTGTTCCATGCTATTATATTACCCATTTTGCATGTTTATGGGCTTTACTTTACACTTTTATATCATTTTTGGGACTAACCTACTAACCGGAGGCCCACCCGAATTGCTGATTTTTTGCCTATTTCAGTGTTTCGAAGAAAACGAATATCAAACGGAGTCCAAACGGAATGAAACCTTCAGGAGCGATCTTTTTGGAACAAACATGATCTAGGGGACTTGGAGTGGATGTCAAGCAACAGAGGAGGCGTCCATGAGGGTGCCAGGCGCGCCCCCTAGAGGTGGGCGTGCCCCCCACCCTCATGGGCCCCTCGAGCGTTCACCGACGTACTTCCTTCGCCTACATATACTCACGTACCCTGAAAACATCATAAGCGACCATGAAAACCTATTTCCACCGCCGCAACCTTCTGTATCCGTGAGATCCCATCTTGGAGCCGTCGCCGGCGCTCCGCCGGAGGGGCGATCCACCATGGAGGGCCTCTACATCATCTCCAAGGCCTCTTCGATGAGTTGTGAGTAGTTTACCACAGACCTTCGGCTCCATAGTTATTAGCTAGATGGCTTCTTCTCTCTCTTTGAATCTCAATACAAACTTCTCCTCGATCCTCTTGGAGATCTATTCGATGTAACTCTTTTTGCGGTGTGTTTGTCGAGATCCGATGAATTGTGGGTTTATGATCAAATTTATCTATGAGAAATATTTGAATCTCCTCTGAATTCTTTTATGTATGATTAAGTTATCTTTGCAAGTCTATTCAAATTATCAGTTTGGTTTGGCCTATTAGATTGATCTTTCTTGCAATGGGAGAAGTGCTTAGCTTTGGGTTCAATCTTGCGGTGTCCTTTCCCAGTGACAGTAGGGGCAGCAAGGCACGTATTTTATTGTTGCCATCGAGGATAAAAATATGGGGTTTATATCATATTACATGAGTTTATCCCTCTACATCATGTCATCTTTCTTAATGTGTTATTCTATTCTTCATGAACTTAATACTCTAGATGCAGGCAGGAGTCGGTCGATGTGTGGAGTAATAGTAGTAGATGTAGAATCGTTTCGATCTACTTGTCATGGACGTGATGCCTATATACATGATCATGCCTAGATAATCTCATAACTATGCGCTTTTCTATCAATTGCTCGACAGTAATTTGTTCACCCACCCTAATACTTATGCTATCTTGAGAGAAGCCACTAGTCAAACCTATGGCCCTGGGGTCTATCTTTTATCATATAAGTTTGCCCTCTACTTTTATTTGCATCTTTTACTTTCCAATCTATATCATAAAAATACCAAAAATATTTATCTTATCTTATTATCTCTATCAGATCTCACTTTCGCAAGTGGCCGTGAAGGGATTGACAACCCCTTTATTGCGTTGGTCGCGAGGTTCTTGTTTGTTTGTGTAGGTGCATGGGACTTTTGAGGAGCCTCCTACTGGATTGATACCTTGGTTCTCAAAAACTGAGGGAAATACTTACGCTACTTTGCTGCATCACCCTTTCCTCTTCAAGGAAAACCAACGCAAGCTCAAGATGTAGCATGTCCCCAACACACCCAATATAATGGCAAATTGTATAGGTGCACTAGTTCAGCAAAGAGATGGTGATGAAAGTGTAATATGGATGGTAGAAAAATATTTTTATAATCTGAATAAATAAAAATAGCAAGGTAGCAATGGATAAAAGTGAGCACAAACGGTATTGCAATGCTTGAAAACAAGGCCTAGGGTCCATACTTTCGCTAGTGCAATCTCTCAACAATGCTAATCTAATTAGATCATATAACCATCCCTCAACCTGCGATGAAGAATCACTCCATAGTTCTTATCTAGCAGAGAACATAAGAAAAGTTGTTTGGGGTACGAAACCACCTTAAAGTTACTAGAGTTCGTACTAAAATAACACAAAGTTATTCTTTCCATTCGATCTATCCAAGAGTTCATTCTAAAACAGCACCATATGATACACATCAACCAACTCTAATGCCACCTAGATACTCCAATGTCACCACAAGTATCCATGAGTTAATTATATGATACGCATCAAACAATTTCTGATTCATAATACTCGATCCAACACAAAGAACCTCAAAGAGTGCCCCAAGATTTTTACCAGAGAAACAAGGACGAAAACATGCATCAACTCCTATGCATAGATTACCCCAATGTCACCTCGGGAATTCACGAGTTTAGTGTCAAAACATATATCAAGTGAATCAATATGATACCCCATTGTCACCACAGGTATTTCATATGCAAGACATATATCAAGTTCTCTCAAATCCATAAAAGTATTCAATCCGATAAGATGAAATCTCAAAGAGAAAAGCCAATTCATCACAACAAGATAGAGAGGGGAAAACACCATATGATCCAACTATATTAACAAAGCCCGCGATACATCAAGATCGTGACATCTCAAGAACACGAGAGAGAGAGAGAGAGAGAGATTAAACACATAGCTACTGGTACCAACCCTCAGCCCTGAGGGTGGACTACTCCCTCCTCATCATGGAGACCATAGGGATGATGAAGATGGCCTCTGATGATGATCTACCCCTCTGGTAGAGTGCCAGAATAGGGTCCAAATTGGTTTTCATGGATACATAGGCTTGCAGCAGTAGAACTTCTGATCTAGGGTTATCCCTCGGGGTTTTGGAATATTTGGGAATTTATAGGGCGAAGAGGCGGTGCGGGAGGCCACCGAGGTGGGAACAACCCACTAGGGCGCGCCTGGGCCCCCATGCGTGCCCAGGTGGGTTGTGCCCCCCTCGGGGCACCCCTCTAGTACTTCTTTGGCTCACTAGATGTCTTCTGGTCCAAAAAAATCTCCAAAAAGTTTGGCTGCGTTTGGACTCCGTTTGGTATTGATTTTCTGCAATGTAAAAAACAAGCAAAAAATTATAACTCGCACTAGGCACTATGTCAATAGGCTAGTCCCAAAAAATGATATAAAGTTGCTATAAAATGATTGTAAAACATCCAAGAAATATAATATAACATCATGAATACTTCATAAATTATAGATACTAGACGTATCAGTGACGTCCTCCGCCTTCTTGATCCAGCAAGACGGCGAGCTAGTAGATGAGTTCCGGCGGCACGACAGCATGGTGGCGGTGATGGTGAAGCGATCTCCGCAGGGCTTCACCTAAGCACTAAGAAAATATGAACGGGGGTGTAAACGGTGGAGGGGGCGCCGCACACGGCTAGGCAATTGTCTGTTGTGTGCTAGGAACCCCCTCCCACATATATATAGGTGGTTGGGAGGGAGGAGCAGCCAAAAGAGGTGCCCAAGTACGAGGAATCCTACTTGGGGTCTCTCCCAAGTCGCGCCCTCCCCCTGCCTTGTATAAGTGGCGGGGGAAAGGCAGGGGAGGGTGCCCCCCCTTTTCCTTTCCCACTGGAGGAGGGAAAGGAAAGAGGGGCCTCCCCTCCCCTTTCCTTCCCCTAGGTCCTTCTGTCCAAGGAAGGGGCGCACCAGGGGCTGATCTGTCCCCCCTTTGTCCCATTAGGCCCATACACTTATCGGGGGTGTCCGGAACCCCTTCCGGTGACCCGATGACTACCCGGTGCACTCCGAAACTCTTCCAGTGTCTGAATACCATTGTCCAATATATCAATATTTACCTCTCGACCATTTCGAGACTCCTCGTCATGTCCATGATCTCATCCAGGACTCCGAACAACATTCGGTCACCAAATCATATAACTCATATAACACTATATCGGTAATGAGCGTTAAGCCTGCGGACCCTACGGGTTTGAGAACTATGTAGACATGACTGAGACACCTCTCTGGTCAATAACCAATAGCGGAAACTGGATGCCCATATTGGCTCCTACATATTCTATGAAGATCTTTATCGGTCGAACCGTTATGACAACATACGTAATTCCCTTTGTCCATCGATATGTTACTTGCCCGAGATTCAATCGTCGGTATCTTCATACCTAGTTCAATCTCGTTACCGGCAAGTGTCTTTACTTTTTCCGTAATACATCACCTCGTGACTAAACTCCTTAGTCATTTGCTTGCAAGCTTATGATGTGTACTACCGAGAGGGCCCAGAGATACCTCTCTGATACTCCGAGTGAAAAATCCTAATCTCGATCTATGCCAACTCAACGAACACTTTCGGAGATATATATAGAGTATATTTATGATCACCCAGTTACGTTGTGACGTTTGATAGCACACAAGGTATTCCTCCGGTATCCGAGAGTTGCATAATCTCCGGTATCCGAAAGCAATAGCAATAAACTGAATGATCAATATGCTAAGCTAACGGATGGGTCTTGACCATCAAATCATTCTCCTAATGATGTGATTCCGTTATAAAATGACAACACATGTCTATGGTTAGGAAACCTTAACCATCTTTGATCAACGAGTTAGTCTAGTAGAGGCTTACTAGGGACACGGTATTTTTTTATGTATCCACACATGTATTTAAGTTTTCGATCAATACAATTCTAGAATGAATAATAAACCTTTATCATGATTTAGGAAATATAATAATAACCATTTTATTATTGCCTCTAGGGCATATTTCCATCAGTCTCCCACTTGCACTAGAGTTAGTAATCTAGTTCACATCACCATGTGATTTAACACCCATAGTTCACATCGCCATGTGACCAACACCCTAAGAGTTTACTAGAGTCAATAATCTAGTTCACATTGCCATGTGGTTAACACCCAAAGAGTACTAAGGTGCAATCATGTTTTGCTTGTGAGAGAGGTTTAGTCAATGGGTCTGTCACATTCATATCCCTATGTATTTTGTAAATTTCTATGTCTACAATGATTTGCATGGAGCTACTCTAGCTAATTGCTCCCACTTCCAATATGTATCCAAATTGAGACTCAGAGTCATCCGGGTCGGTGTCAAAGCTTGCATCAACGTAACTCTTTTACGATGAACTCTCTATCACCTCCATAACCTAGAAACATTTCCTTACTCCTCTTTAGGTACCTAAGGATAATTTTGATCGTTGTCCAGTGATCTACTCCTAGATCACTATTGTACCCCTTGCCAAACTCATGGCAAGGCACACAATAGGTCTGGTACACAACATGGCATACTTTATAGAACCTATGACTGAGGCATAGGGAATGACTTTCATTCTCTCTATATATTCTGCCGTGGTCGGGTTTTGAGTCTTACTCAACTTCATACCTTGTAACACAGGCAAGAACCCTTTGTTTGACTGATCCATTTTGAACTTCTTCAAAACTTTATCAAGGTATGTGCTTTGTGAAAGTCCTATCAAGCGTCTTGATCTATCTCTACAGATCTCGATGCCCAATATATAACCAGCTTCACTGCTACTTGTTGACATTTAATATGTCTCCAACGTATCTATAATTTTTTATTGTTCCATGCTATTATATTATCTGTTTTGGATGTTTAATGGGCTTTATTATGCTCTTTTATATTATTTTTGGGACTAACGTATTAACCGAAGGCCCAATGCCAGTTTTTGTTTTTTTCTATTTTAGAGTTTTGCAGAAAAGGAATACCAAACGGAGTCCAAACGGAATGAAACCTTCGCGATGATCTTTCTTGGACCGAAAGCAAACCAGAAGACTTGGAGATGAAGTCGGAGACGTAACGAGGAGGCCACGAGGCAGGAGGGTGCGCCCAAGGGGGATAGGCGCGCCCCCACTCTCGTGGGCCCCTCGTAGCTCCACCGACCTAGTTCTTTCGCCTATATATACTCTTATACCCTAAAAACATCAGGGGGAGCCACGAAACCACGTTTTCACCGTCAAAAACTTCTATACCCTTGAGATCCCATCTTGGGGCCTTTTCTGGCAATCTGCCGGAGGGGGAATCGATCATGGAGGGCTTCTACATCAACACCATTACCTCTCTGATGAAGCATGAGTAGTTTAACACAGACCTTCGGGTCCATAATTATTAGCTAGATGGCTTCTTCTCTCTCTTTGATTCTCAATACAAAGTTCTCCTCGATGTTCTTGGAGATGTATTCGATGTAATATTCTTTTGCGGTGTGTTTGCCGAGATCCAATGAATTGTGGATTTATGATCAAGATTATCTATGAATATTATTTGGTTCTTCTCTGAATTCTTATATGCATGATTTGATATCTTTGCAAGTCTCTTCGGAATATCGGTTTAGTTTGGCCTACTAGATTAATCTTTTTGCCATGAGAGAAGTGTTTAGCTTTGGGTTCAATCTTGCGGTGTCCTTTCCCAGTGACAGTAGGGGCAGCAAGGCACGTATTGTATTGTTGCCATCGAGGATAAAAGGATGGGGTTTTCATCGTATTGCTTGAGTTAATTCCTCTACATCATGTCATCTTGCTTAGTGCATTACTCCGTTCTTTATGAACTTAATACTCTAGATGCATGCTGGACAGTGGTCGATATGTGGAGTAATAGTAGTAGATGCAAGCAGGAGTCGGTCTACTTGACACGGACGTGATACCTATGTCCATGATCATTGCCTTAGATGTCATCATAATTATGCACTTTTCTATCAATTGCTCATCAGTAATTTGTTCACCCACCGTAATACATGTTATCTCGAGAGAAGACACTAGTGAAACCTATGGCCCTCGGGTCCTTTCCATATCATTGAATATCGTTTACATCTTGCTAGTTTCCTATCTATTATTTTGCAATCTTTACTTTCCAATCTATAAACCAAAAATACCAAAAATATTTACTTTACCGTTTATTTATCTCTATGAGATCTCACTTTTGCGAGTGACCTGAAGGGATTGACAACCCCTTTATCGCGTTGGTTGCAAGTTCTTGATTGTTTGTGCAGGTATTTGGTGACTTGTGCGTCGTCTCCTACTGGATTGATACATTGGTTCTCAAAACTGAGGGAAATACTTACGCTACTTTGCTGCATCACCCTTTCCTGTTCAAGGGAAAACCAACGCAATCTCAAGAGGTAGCAAGAAGGATTTCTGGCGCCATTGTTGGGGAGACTGTAACACCCCGGACACACCCGCCGGTGGTCGTTACTCCTGGCGGGATCTAGACTGGCCTCACAGATCAATACTAGTCTTTTCTGCGCACTTTGTCCTCACTCATGTGCACCCGGGAGAAACTTCCCGGTCGGTGACCCATCCTGAAACTACTCAAAACTGAGCACGCTTAACTTTGGAGTTCTGTCCGAATGGGCTCCTGAAAAAGAAGGAATTCCTTCTTGATATGAGTAGTCTATCATCCCTAATAAGCCAGGCTATCACATACACCCGCACTCAGAGGAACCGCGTCCTCGTCGGGCCATAGGAACGTTTCCTCTTGGCACATACGTCTGTGCTTCCAGTCCGGCACATGTGCCATGCCGTGTGCCACGACGGGTCACAAACGTCATGCACAACATGACCGCATACCTGTCTGCAAACATCCGTGTAACCGCGAGGGTTGGCTCTGATACCAACTTGTCACGCCCCGGACACACCCGCCGGTGGTCGTTACTCCTGGCGGGATCTAGACTGGCCTCACAGATCAATACTAGTCTTTTCTGCGCACTTTGTCCTCACTCATGCGCACCCGGGAGAAACTTCCTGGTCGGTCACCCATCCTGAAACTACTCCAAGCTGAGCACGCTTAACTTTGGAGTTCTGTCCGAATGGGCTCCCAGAAAAGAAGGAATTCCTTCTTGATATGAGTACTCTATCATCCCTAATAAGCCAGACTATCACAGAGACCTACACCAAGTTAAGACAAGATTTGATCTCCCGTCAACTTGCCAATTTTTGGCGCCATTGTCGGGGAGATCTTCGTCAAGTCAAGCCATACCAAGTACCCATCATAAACTCTTCTCCTTTGCATTACATTATTTGCCATTCGCCTCTCATTTTCCTCTCCCCCACTTCTAAAACGATTTTCGAAAACCTTTGCCTTTTCTTCACCCTCTTCAGTTCGTCTCTTTTCGCTTGCTTCTTGTGTGCTTATGTGTTCGTGTGCCTATTTGCTTCGATGGCTCTGCCAAAAAGCGTTGATCCTCACCTTAGGAGGTTGGAAGAAATTGAAAACAACGTTAGCAGCTTTATGTCTTTGCAATTTGAGCATAATAATTTCTTTAGAAACGAGCTTAAAGAACAAAAAAGTTTTATGGAGTACATGAATAAAGAGCTCGATGATATGTCTAAGGAATTTTATGGATTGAAATCTTAGTTTGCTCATCTTAAAAAAATAGTAGGCCAAATTTCGGATAAACATGCCACCTTAGTTGATAAGATGGCCGCCAAACCGGAGGCTCTACATAATAATGATGAAGATCTAAAAGTGATTGATGTGAATCCTATTAAATCTTTGTTTTCCAGTATGAATCTTGATAAAGATGGGACTGGATATGAGTCAACTTTAGTTAAAAGGAGTCCCAATGATTCAGAGTTTTTAGATCTAGATGCAAAAATTGATAAAAGTGGGATTGAAGAGGTCAAAACTTTAAGTAGCAATGAACCCACTATTTTGGGTTTCAAGGAATATATTTATGATAATTGCTCTTTGATAGATTGTATTTCCTTGTTGCAATCCGTGTTAAATTCTCCTCATGCTTATAATCAAAATAAAGCTTTTACTAAACATATAGTTGATGCTTTGATGCAATCTTTTGAAGAAAAGCTTGAACTAGAAGTTTCTATCCCTAGAAAACTTTATGATGAGTGGTAACCTACTATTAAGATTAAGATTAAAGATTATGAATGTTATGCTTTGTGTGATTTGGGAGCTAGTGTTTCCACGATTCCAAAAACTTTGTGTGATGTGCTAGGTTTTCCATGAATTTGATGATTGTTCTTTAAATTTGCATCTTGCGGATTCCACCATTAAGAAACCTATGGGAAGGATTAATGATGTTCGTATTGTTGAAAATAGTAATTATGTGCCCGTAGATTTCATTGTTCTTGATATAGATTGCAATCCTACATGCCATATTATTCTTGGTAGGCCTTTCTTTGGTGCAATTATTGATATGAAAGAAGGAAACATTAGATTCCAATTTCCGTTAAGGAAGGAATGGAACACTTTCCTAGGAAGAAAATTAAATTGCCTTGTGAATCTATTATGAGAGCCACTTATGGATTACATGCCAAAGATGGCAATACCTAGATCTATTCATGTTTTTATGCCTAGCTAGGGGCGTTAAACGATAGCGTTTGTTAGGACGCAACCCAATTTTATTTTTGTACTTTGCTTTTTGCTCCTATTTAGAGATAAATAATTCATCTAGCCTCTGGTCAAATGTGGTTTCATGTTTCAATTAGTGTTTGTGCCAAGTAGAACCTTTGGGAAGTCTTGGGTGAAGTCTTTGCGATCTTGCTGTAAAAAACAAAAACTTTTGCGCTCACGAGAATAGTTGTCATGTTTTACAGAAGAGTGGTTTGAGGTTGATTCTTTTTGAAGAAGATTAATAGACAAATTCCTCACATCCACCAATTTATTTCCGAATTTTGGAGTTATAGAAGTATTCGAAAGTTGCATATTGCTACAGACAATATGAAAGTGCAACTATCCCTGGGTGGTTTTGGTAATTCCTAACAACATATAGCTCATTGAGCTAATGCTGTTTCAAGATAAATATTTCAGGAAAGCTCAATGATTGGCATGGCATGGATGAGAAAAGTGGACCCCTCAAAATGCTAAGGACAAAAGGATTGGCTCAAGCTCAAAGCACAAGACTCTACATTTTCTATTTTAGTGATCCAAGATCACATTGAGTCTATAGGAAAAGCCAATACTATCAAGGAGGGATGAGGTGTTACTTAATGAGGTTATTGCTCAAAATGCTTAGTGATATGCTCCAAAGCCCTCAACTACTTTCTCACATCCACCTATGACCTAAACCAAAAGTCAAACTCGGCCCCACCGATTCTTTCTATCCGGCGCCACCGAGTTCAGATGTCATAGCCACTGCCACAAACCCTAGTCAAATCGGTCTCACCGATAGGGATCTCGGTCTCACCAAGATGGGATTGTAATCTCTCTATTTCCTTTGTAACGTTTCGGTCCAACCGAGATGAGCGATCGGTCCCACCGAGATTGCAATGTAAACTCTTTGTTTCCCTTTCGTAATGTTTCAATCCCACCGAGATGAGCGAATCGGTCCCACCGAGTTTGCCTGACCAACTCTCTGGTTAGCTTATTACCAAAATCGGTCTCACTGAGTTTGTGTAATCAGTCTCACCAAGATTAGTTATGCCCTAACCCTAACCATATCGGTCCTACCGAGTTGCTTGTCGGTCCCACCGAAACTCCTAATGGTCACATCATTTGCTTAATCAGTCTGACCGAGTTTCTCAATTTGTTCCCACCGAGATTGGGAAGTTGTGTGTAACGGTTAGATTTTGTGTGGACGCTATATATACCCCTCCACCCACTCTTCATTCATGGAGAAAGCCATCAGAACATGCTTACACTTCCAACTTACATTTTCTGAGTGAGAACCATCTACACTTGTGTTGAGGTCAAGATATTCCAATCCTACCATATGAATCTTGATCTCTAGCCTTCCCCAAGTTGCTTTCCACTCAAATCTTCTTTCCACCGAATCCAAATCCAGTGAGAGAGAGTTGAGTGTTGGGGAGACTATCATTTGAAGCACAAGAGAAAGCAGTTCATCATCAACACACCATTTGTTACTTCTTGGAGAGTGGTATCTCCTAGATTGGCTAGGTGTCACTTGGGCGCCTCCGACAAGATTGTGGAGTTGAACCAAGGAGTTTGTACGGGCAAGGAGATCGCCTACTTCATGAAGATCTACCCCTAGTGAGGCAAGTCCTTCGTGGGTGACGGCCATGGTGGGATAGACAAGGTTGCTTCTTCGTGGAACCTTCAAGGGTGGAGCCCTCCGTGGACTCGCGCAGCCGTTACCCTTCATGGGTTGAAGTCTCCATCAACGTGGATGTACGATAGCACCACCTATCGGAACCACGGCTCAAAAATCTCCGTGTCTCCAATTGTGTTTTCCTCCTCAAACTCCTCCCCTTTACCTTCATATGCAATTGTGTTACATTCCGTTGCTATACTCTAGAATTGCATGTGTAGGTTGATTGCTTGACTTGTGCTAAGTTGCTAATGTCTGCCAAGAATTAAAATTGGGAAAAGGCAAAGTTTTTATTTGGTCAAGTAGTCTAATCACCCCCCCCCCTAGACATACTTTCAATCCTACAAGTGGTATCAGAGCTTTGGTCTCCATTTGCTTTGATTTCCATAGCTTTTGGTAGTCATAGCCTTGGTTTCACAACCTAGGAGTGTATGGCGTCTAGTGAGGGAAATTATCACCGTAGAGGTCCTTACCTTGATGGTACTGATTTTGCTAGTTGGAAGCATAAGATGAAAATGCATATTCTTGGACATAACCCTGTCGTATGGGCTATTGTGTGTATTGGCTTGCGAGGTGAATTCTTTGATGGGAGAGAACCGAACCATGAAGCTAGCACGAAAGAGTTCAAGATGCTGCAATACAACGCTCAAGCTTGTGATATCCTCTTCAACGGATTGTGCCCCGAAGAATTCAACAAAATCAGCCGTCTTGAGAATGCAAAGGAAATTTGGGACACTTTGATTGACATGCACAAAGGTACCGACTCCGTCAAGGAATCCAAATTGGATGTGCTTCAAAGTCAACTTGACAAGTTCAAGATGAAGGATGGTGAAGGCATCGCTGAAATGTACTCTAGGCTTGCTCTCATCACAAATGAGATTGCTGGCTTAGGAAGTGAAGAGATGACCGACAAATTCATCATCAAGAAGATCCTAAGAGCCTTGGATGGAAAATATGATACCGTGTGCACATTGATCCAAATGATGCCCAATTACAAGATTCTCAAGCCAACGGAGGTCATTGGAAGAATTGTTGCTCATCAGATGTCACTCAAGGATAAGGAAGAGCTCCACAACAAGTCAAGTGGTGCTTACAAATCCTCATGTGAAGCTCCCACATCATCAAGTGAGAAACAAACCTTCAATGAAGAATTGAGCCTAATGGTGAAGAACTTCAACAAGTTCTACAAGAGTAGAAGCAAGGAAAGAAGTTCCAAGTCAATGTCCTACAATGAAAAAAGATCTTCTAGTCGTGAGCATAATTCCTACAATTGTGGAAGACTCAGACACTATTCCAATGAGTGTACGGCACCCTACAAAAGAAGAGCAGAATCACCAAAGATAAGAATTAGAAGAGAAGAATCACCACCAAGAGAGAGAAGGAGTAGAGATGATCATTGTGAATGAAGAACATCTGGGAGAAGCAAGGATTCGGAAAGGAAGGACAAATCATCAAAAAGCTACACAAAACAAAGACATCAGGCTCATGTTGGTGAATGGCTATCCGGCTCTGACTCCGACCATCACTCCGAGAGAATCTATCACTCCGACTTAGAACATACTCAAGATGAAGGTGTTGCCGGTCTAGCACTTGTGTCAACCAACTCCTATGACATATTTGACTCACCAAATGAAGGACTTGGAAGATGCTTCATGCCTAAAGGCCCAAAGGTATTACACCCCGAGTATGTTGATTTCAATAGTGATGAAGATGACTTGCTAGGTGATGATGATTTACTTGTTGACAACTCTAGTGATGAATACTATGATGAAACGTCAAATAATCATGCTAATCAAGATGAAACGAATGACAATGATAAGGAGAAGATTGAGCTTCTAACTAAAGAACTAAACACTCTTAAGTTAGCTCATGAAACTATCTTAGGAGATCATCGAGAACTTTTAAGGACTCATGAGAAATTACGTTTTGAAAAGCTCAACCTTGAGCAAGAACATGAGTTTTTAAAGTCTATCAATGGTGATCTTCGCAAGAAAAGTTCTTCTTATATACTTACATGCCTCAAGTCAAGTCTGGTAACAAGAACAAGAAAGATTCTTCCTCTAGTAGTAACAACAATCATCATGCTAAATCCAATGTTGTTGCTTCTAGTAGTTCTCTTGATTCCACTAACAATTCTCTTAGCCAAGTTACACTTGAGCAAGAAAACAGCTTATTGAAGGGAATTATAGAGAAAGGTGTTTACAAGCACTACAAAAAAATACACTTCCGTGATGATACATGTTTGTCACAGTAGGTCGCGTTTTTTGTCATGCATGTACATCCATGAAAAATTTATGATAGAATCAAGATAGTCATACCTGTGCTATCGTAGAAGTGTTCCATGACATTACCAAAATTATCATCACGGAAGTGTCCACTTCCATGACGATAAATTGCGCGTCACAGAAGTGCTTTCGTCAAGGGTGACCGACACGTGGCATCCACCATAATGGAACATCGTTAAGCTATCGGGTCGGGTTTTGGATCCGATAACCCGTTAACAGCCCTGACCAATGGGGATTTTCCACGTGTAAAATCATCATTGGCTCGAGGAAACACGTGTCGGCTCATAGTTGGGACAGATGTCATCCGCTCATTGGACCGAAGGCGCCTATGATACGGCGACACGTGGCACGGCCCAACAGAGGCCCATTCCTGTGAAAAGGCCGGCATGTTTGACTTGGTCAAAAGGTGGCGGGCCGGCCCATGGAAAGCCTGTTAACGGCTTGTTCGCATATAGCCCATTTTACAGCCCGCTAACCCAGGGCCCGTTACGCCCTATCTGAATTAGGCCCAGTAGCGTCATCTGGGCCGTCCAATATGATTCAGCCCGTTTTAACTTCCGGCCCATGTGTGGCCCATGACTTCTTTCGGCCCATATGAGGACCTTTGTAACTCTTGGCCCATTAACGGCCCGTGGTGAAACTGTCCCATAATGAATAGTGTATCACTTTATACCCATTAACGGCCCATTATTCCATTGGGCCGTTTCCAGCCCAAGTTATCTTTCGGCCTTCTCAGGGCCCATTGATTCTTGGGCTCATTTGCAGCATTCGGTTACATACAGCCGGTTACTGTCATTTTCTGCTTGTGGGCCAAATTCAGCCCGTCGTTACAGTCGGCCCATTTGCGGAACGTTAATACATTGGGCCGTTTTCATGTCAAAAAAACCCGTTGGGCTGTTTTAATAGAGTTATCAAATACGGCCTATTAACGGCCCGTTATGGTCCACGAATAGTATGGCCCATGATTGGCGAAATGATGATACGCCCCGTAGAAGGCCCATGGATCCTACGCCCCGTATGAGGCCCATGGATAGTACGGCCCATAGAAGGCCCATGGACCCTATGGCCCGTAGAAGGCCCATTGATCCCTATGGCACGTATAGAAGGTCGATGGATCCTACGGCCCATATAGAAGGCCAATGGTCCTACGGCCGAACGAAGGCCCATGGATCATACGGCCTGTAGGAGGCCCATGGTTACAACAGTCCGTGTGTTGCCATGATTATTTTGGCCTAGTTACCAAAAATAGGCTACTGTGGCCACTAGAAAAACACAGAAAAAGAACTGCAGTGACTACAAGCAAACAACTAAACAAGATAATAAGGAAATAAATAAGCAAGCAATTAAGGCTAGCCTATTACCGCTATTACACATATTACATCCACTTGGCATCAAAGTTCGCCACCAGTGCAAATATAGGGAACAAAGCAGCATATTACATACACTGACCGTCAAAATTGGCCACCAGTGCAAATAAACGCGGCAGCAAAACAAGAGCATAACTGAAACAACTTCAGAAGAGCTCAAGAAACGTTATCCTGGGTATCCACCATGCTGGCAATAAGCTTAGCAAGCTGATTGGCTTTGTCATGTTTGGCGCTAAAATCCTCCAATGCTTGCTATTGCACCAGAAAGTATGCATCTGAATGCTCCAGGGACTTCCGCTTCTTGTCGCAGCACAGCTGATCGATGTCGTTCAGCTTGTAGTTGAGACTCAAGAAACCGAACTGATTCAGACAGTGAGTTCGAATAGCTTGTGCAAGCGTTAATGGCTAGTAATTCGAACACTGAACCAAGACAGGACTTTGGGGTTGTATCGCTGTCTTCAAGATAGTCTTCCTTAGCTATTTTATCAGCTTTGTTGGAGACCAACAAGGATGTGTCACTATCCTGAACCTTATCTGCATTACTTCCTTTACCATTGCTTAATAAGGCACTCTTCCCCAATATTCTGTCAGCATTCTAAAAGAAGAAACAAGCAGACACATAACAAGTTTAGCATGTACTAGTATATGAAACTCATTTCAGTGAACCAGTTCATCTGGACAGGATTAAACTACCAAGTTTTCTATTGCCAAGTACTAGTACATAATAAAAGCATCAAACAAACATATATCTATGTCCTATGGTCACTGCATTGTCTTGCCAAATCAAAATAGAGACACGGTTCAAATCATATCAGTTCAAGACAAAGCAGAAGTGAAAGAATACAAAGCGTGGGAAACTACACGGCATAACAAGATTTCAGATGGGTACCACGGGTCTACATGTACAACAACACTATTGGCTCTGTTGTGATGCTAGTAATGTGCATGATATGAAAGTCAACTGTATACACAATTGAAATTGAAATCAAAAGAGCTATTGATAAGAGCAAACCTGTTAAAGAAACATGTGTGAACATACCTGCTATGCCATTGGAGTTTCGATTGGATCCTTCAATTTAAAAATAAGTTTGTATCAGTAAATACAGTGATACAAGAGCAAAGCAATCATAGTTAAAAAGGCGCGCCTAAGTGAGCGCTTAAGCGCGCCTAGGCTCTAGGCGTTGGCAAAACGCATTGCACATAACTATTCTTAATCTGTGCATAACTGCGCATAAGCATGCGCTTTGGTCAGTAAAGTGCAAGGCGGTGGCAAAACGCACAATTAACGCCTAGCGCTTTTTTGAACTATGATAGCAATGGAATCTTAAATTAGAACAGTTGTTCTCCAGGTTTAGGTACTTGTTCTACATGAACAGAGTACAGTAAGACGCAAGAATATAATACTTAAAAATACAAAATGAGCTCATAGACCTTACCACATTCTTGGTTCGGGACCAGTACAGAACAAGGTGTTCCCAGTCATCATCCAGTAAATGTGTCTCAGGAGAACGTAAGGGAATTTGATGAGTTTCTTTGCCGGTGAAGTACATTTTCTTCAGGTAATTCTGATATTGCCACCAAGCATTCTTGAAGATAGCAGAGGTATTAGCACAGGTTACCTCATCCTGAGTTTCCAAATCGGTCCTTCTCTATAGAAAAATGGGAAAATTTGTTGTATTATAACCATCATGGAGGTAGGATGTATGGGACGAAGCAAAGTAATTGCGATGAATAACATTACTTACACATAACTCCTGGACAAACACCTGCAACTGGCATTTTCCTTCATCTTCAGTATAATATTTCCAAGATGGGAAGATATGCACATACGATTTAACAACATCAAATGCGATAGATGCTAAACTATGACTGGCTGGTTGTGCTTCCTCCACAGGAATAGGCGTACTAACTGGTGGAGTTGGGGTTTGCCGTGATAGTACTGGCCCTTTGGGCACTGGAGCTATCTTACTAACTGCTCTTGTTTGGGAGCTCTGTGGTGGAGATGGTGCTGTGTCAACAGGAACTGGGTTACTATCGGCTGGGGTTGGGGTTAGATTTGGTGAAGCTGGTTCTCTGTCCATCGCAGTACAGGTACAATCTGCAAGAGTTTGGGTTCTATGTGGCAGGGCTGGTTCTTGTGCATGTACAACCGGGGTGCTATCTCCACCAAGTGGTAGCACTGTTTTATTTGAAGACCGTGTTTTTATTCCGCTAGATACTGGCATCACCCGCTCCAATTCAAATGGCTGATAAACAGGAAACATAGTTGAATGTACAGACATTGTATGAGAGACAGATGCAATAGATAGTGTGGAAAAAAGAGGGCATGAAATAGTTGACATGTATATTGTTTAACTAAAACGGATAGCATGACATAATTTCACATATATGATGTCTATCTAAACTGGATAGCATAGCATAACATAATTCAAAGATATGATGAATAACTAAACAGGATCGCATGACATAATTCACCTACATGTTATCTAAGTAATCAAGATCGCATCATTTAATTCACATATGTGATTTATATGCTAAACAAAGGGCATTCGATATAATGTCTGAACTAAGAACATGGTGTTGAATATTGTGTATATGATGTCTAAACTATGCAATGCAAGACACCGTATGCATGCTATGAGCAGTATAACCGTGCCAAGTTAGAGCATACACCTCATTAGGAGAATAGGACTGGTCATCTGTCTCTGAATCCATCTCTGAGGAGCTATCGGGACCCAACAAGAGATCTGCTTCGACAGGTAGCACTGTCTGCTCTGAAGGTCTTGTTTTCACTCCAGATTTTTCCATCTCCCACCCAAATGGCTGATTCACAGGAAGAGTAGTTTAATGTACAAACATTGTCGACAAATGGAAATGTAATGAAGAAAAGGATGGGCAAGATATGATTCAAATATATGATGCCTGGTTAAACAGGATGGCATTGCACATTTCACATATATTATGGCTGGCTAAAAGACATGAGACTGCACAATTCCCATATATGATATAGAAACTAAACAGGTGGCATTACAAAACATGTCTAAACTAAGCAGATGACATATATGTTGTCAAAAGTAGGCACTACAAGGCGACATGTGCATGATATGACTAACATCATCATGCCAAAGTAGAGCAAACACCTTGGGGGTAAATAGGAGTGGTCAGCGGCGTCTGAATCCGCCTCAGAACAGATATCTTCCTCTGGATTACAATCTGGAGAGGGGTGGGGAGGGTTTGCCATTGAACCCACCATGGAGCGATGTCTGCATGACATTGTATAGCCACGCAAAACTCTTCTCTTTTTCTCTACATGTTCAGCATGACTGTGTACAATATCCAACATGCATACGAAAAAATATGGTGAGATTATGTAAGGAGAGCATGCAGAAATTTAGAGTGATGGTAACAACCAGTGGATGGATCCAAAAATAATGATAGCAGACTAATGATTGCTTTAAATTAATAAAAAGACAGATGATGATTGCTTTACTATTTGTTTCCCAACCAAGATGAACAACATAGGCATACCCTAGGTGAACCAGATATTAGACAGACATACTATTCATTGTTGCCTTGATATGTTCCCCGCAACTAATTTAGAACTCAAGTTTGAACATTAATTTGGACCTGAGTTGGGAGTCCAAGAGCTGAACAGGATGATAAAGTAGCAGGTAAGTTTAAGCAATGCATAACATAAGCAGAAACAAAAGAGTGTGACCTCTCTTGTGGACCAGTGTACTCCTCAGGTTCATCTGCTGAGTCGATGATGGTGATGTAGTTGGGGTGGGCGCCGGTGATAGGGAAGGAGATCTGAGGTGGCGAAAGATGGTCAGGAGTCGTGATGTCTACTTTTGGTGGATGCTTCTATTGATGGAGCAGCTCAGGTGAGGTGGACGACATCGCGGCAGGAGCAGGACAAACCACACAAAGTTCCCTTCGACACGTACCTGTAACTGAAGTAATTCTGTAAGGGCTCATTTGGCTTGCATGATTCTTAAAACGCAGGGATAGGAAAAAAAACGGAATAGGATAGGAAAATGCACATGGTAAACAGAGCATTTGTAAACACAGGATTTCTGTCAACTTGGGTGTTTGGTTTACAGGAATTGGAAGAGTAGAGGAATGCAAAGAAACATGGCCAAAATAAAGAGAAACCATATGAAAGCGTGTACAGTTAGAATGTTATTCTGGCACTAATGCACTTGGTCTTGTTTTCATGCATAGAATTTTGAAAAGTAGGTCCAGGTGGATGTTTTGCTTCATTCCTTTCAACAAAATGCATGAATAATTGAATAGTAGAGTGCCATTGGAAAATTCCCTATTGCTATGTTTTTCCGTTGAACCGAAATAGCCCTAATGGATCGACGTGAATGTATAGTAATAAGTGATGCAACAAGTGTACAACCTCTTTGCCGTAGCCGTGTCAACCTCAGCATCATTGGGTTGGTCACTGAAGCAGTTGAGGAAGAGGTGGCTGTCAGAGGTGTGGAGGAAGATCTGAGGAATCTGTAGACGGCGTCCAGGGCACTACTCTGTTGTGATGGATCGTTCTATCGTTGGAGCAGCTCCGGTGAGCCGTAAGACGTCAAGGCTGAAGCAGCACAAGACAGACATCGTCAATCTCAAGTGGCATTCTAATAGCATCTCCAATAGATGATGTAAAATGGATGTAAAATTAACATCACCAAAAACCACCTGACTATAATAGATGAGGTAAAACTATTGACTCTGAACTTAATGGTCGAAACTGAAATTTACTGTGGAATCTGAATGCTACTGTCGAAACTAAACGCAATGGTAGCGGAGAGGCACTTGACATGTAGTTTAGGGAGGGCCTGCAGTTCATCTTCAACCTGCACCCCCCTGAGCCGCCAGCCACCACCGGCCGAACCACCGGCCC
>NC_057810.1:507417788-507420563 GCF_018294505.1 Triticum aestivum | reverse complement strand
GTTGACTGACGTGTGGCTTAATTAGAGCAGAGCAGCAGCACGAGTGAGCGGGAAAGCAGCAGCAGCAGCTGGGCGAGCGAGCGATCAAGCGAGAGCCAGAGCAGCAGCAGCAGCGTGAGCGAGCGAGCGAGAGCCGAAGCAGCAGCAGCAGATCCGGCTAGTATGGACGCTGCTGTTGAAGGGGCCTCGCACTGGGGGAGAGCCGCCATGGAGATGTCACCCGCGGCGCTGGCTTCAAGGTAGCCGCTCCATGGGGGTGCGGGATGGAGCATCGTCGGTGTCAGGAGGTCGAGTTGAGGAGAAGGTGCGATGCAATAAGTGTACAACCTCTTTGGTGGCGCTGAGTAGGCCTCGGCTTTGTCCGAGGAGTCGATGAGGATGTTGCGGTTCCGGTGGAGCAGGTTAAGGCGGCGCTGTGGGGATGGAGCAGCCGCGATAGACAAGGCAATCATCGGAGCAGCTCCTTGGAGGTGGAGGACGGGGCGGCTGAACCGGCTGGACGGCGAGATGGAAGAAGGATCCTCATCCGGGGAGGTGGACGAGGGACCTCGAGCTGTTGCGGTGGACGACATCGTCGGGGAAGAAGCTCCGGCTGGGCAACGGTAACGTGGCGGATGGAGGAGGGTGGGGTTTCGCGGCTGGAGCGGAGAGGTTATGGCGGCCTGGGATTTCGAATGGCGAAAAGGGGGCGATGGGAGGGGGCGATGGGAGGGGGTGAAGCATGACTTAGGGACACGCTTGTCCAAAATGTAGGGTGTGTTACAAAAGTACCCCCACCGATTTGAACTAGCGGCCCTTTCGGCTCAGGGTTAGAAGGGGGATTTCGCTTGTCGGGATTTGGCAGCTGGAGGGAGTTTTCGCGCGCGTTGTAATTTCGGGATAGCAAGGCGCGGGTTGTGAAGGCGCCAGTTTTGGGAGCATGATATCTGAATTTTTGGGATATAACAAGACGCGGGTTGAATTTTAGGGACAAGCCTAACATGTAGTAATATTGTACTTGTACGTACCAAATCAATTTGCACTTCCCTCAACCAAAAAGAACACAAAAAATAAAACTATTCACACCACACAAAGAGAGAGTCTTGCCCCGTTTTACTATACAAATGCTATTCAAAGCTACTCCCTCCTTCCATCTATATATGGCCTAATGCGTTTTTTTATGCTAACTTTGACCAAATATTAGAGCAATGATATATGTCATGCAACTTACACAAAGCACACAGTTAACTTCATCTATGAAAGGTTCTTTCAATGATATAATTTTCACATTGTGCATGTCATGTACTATTAATCTTGTCAATAGTCAAATGTGGTCTTAAAAATCTCATTACGCCCTATATAGATGGAAGGAGGGAGTATGAATCCATGTTATGTCCGATTAAATTTTTTCACTTGCTGTATAATGCATGTAACCTACTCATACCAACATTTTAGTGCATTCCAAATGTCTATACTACCGCTGCAATTCGAACTAAATTTGAATTCGTTTCTCTATTTCAATAAGAATCTACAATCATGATTGTTGCCAACTTCAACCATCATTCGTGTATTACCTTAATAACACACCACATGATTACTATAGATATAGATATGAACTATGTGTACTACATGAACTCGAATTCTATTTTTTGAATACACTTGGTGTTGATTCCAAATAATAGTACATTTGATGTACTAACTATATATTCATAATCTAAACATGTTCCATACGTACACCATGTTTATCACACAAAGTATAGTGCCCCGCCCCCTACATTATGACAAGTGTTTAGACCTAAGTTGCAAAAGCCACACATTAGCCCAAATTATAATCAATGTTCTACATTATGATATCTTCTTCAAGTATCCGTATCCACCTTTTTATAATGAATTATGATCTTTGTTCGTCTTTTAAACCTTCACGATCCTCTTCTATTTGTAGCTAGCTAGCGCAAACTTTGTATCGTGCATGCACACACCCACCCCCCTCACACACCCTTAGTGTCCCCTCCATCGTGCATGTTCATTATTTCTCTTTAGGTCGTCCACCAGCGGCGTGTGTAGGCCCCCGGCTCCTTCTTTCTGGCACACACCGGTCGATATACCTCTCTAGCCAACTGTCCCTACAACAAACACATATATACTTCCCCTCTTCTCTTCTCACCATCCATGCCCCCATATGTCCAATACGATTCCACGCAGGTGCACACTCCCGCCCCTCTTTTCATTAATCACATGCTCGCACACTCCTCCCCCCTCGACATGGTAGGCCTCTTGCATCACCTCCTAGCCACACCCTCTCCCCTTGTCTGCCTCTCCGGACCTTTGCTTCTAACACATGCAGGCGTGTATATGAACTGATCTCCCTACATATAGCCAGGTCGACTATAATTCATTTTCACCAAGCACCGATACACTTACCTCGCTAGTTATGTCTCTCCTTTTCTCGAACACACGACGGTTGATCTTCCTATGTAGTTACGCATGCTTACCACAACCATATCTTCTCCCCTCATCATCCTTGAATACCTCCTGACCCGTCTCTCACACACACGTGCATAGACACACAGACATCCCCCGCCCTCTCTTATTGATATTGCACTCATACCCTCCTTTGTCTAGCAGGCCTCTCCCACCATTTGTGAGACGCCACTCCACCACCAACCCTCCGACGCTCTACATTTGCCTTTTTCCCAACCTTATTCCTCTACTACACATAACCATGGATGTCGATCGATCTCCCTCAATACATAGCTAGGTCGCTCTCCTTCCCCACACATATACTAGTCGACCGGT
>NC_057810.1:507406992-507417504 GCF_018294505.1 Triticum aestivum | reverse complement strand
CCCCCCACACACACACACTGATAGTTGAACCTCGTAGGTAGGTATCCATGCCACGGAGAAGAACTGCACCTATGCCCTCTCAAATTCCAGTAGGCCATCCGCCCTGTATCTTTGACGTGGGCAAACACAAATTCGATGGCACTCTTTATCGATCGCGCGGCCACACACTTCATCCCTGTTTTCAATTCTATCAATATCTCACGTCCATGACTCCATTTCACACACATTGTATATGTTACATTTTTCTGATTGAGATATCATCAACACATTGCCTTTGTTTCGCACAAACCATCTCTCTCACACCCACCCACGTACGTACCTGCACCTAAAGAAGAAGTGCACGTAGGACGCACGTACTCACGTCTCGTTCCCAGCCACACCCGCGCGGGTACACGGTGGAGTTCGTTTCTGTATGAAAAGGCAGCCCACGTGATAATTTGACGCGTGTAGCGGTTCTTTACTCGAAGGAGGGTCGGGTACCACGCCTAGAATATAAAACGATTGCCGTGGGGAAAATGGAAAAATGGGTTTGTCTCTCGTGAGTCTCATCACACAATCTCACACAAGGCCGCCGTGGCCTCTCTCTCTCAGTGTTGGTCAGTGATCGGGCCGCATCCCATCCGCCGGCGAAAAGGAAGGATGTGCATCGTCTCTCCGTTCGACGGCGTTGTGGCATCTCGTCCCGATCTGCGGTACCCGCCGTTCTCTCTGACCAATCTCCGACGCGGTAGGGCCTTCGCCACTTGCTCACTAGCGTAGTATGGGCAGATCACGGCCACCGGCGCCCTCCTAGTAACATCCCGACGACCCTCGGGTACAGCTTCCTCCGGCCTTGCTCCACTACCCATCTTCCTGCGTTGCTGCATGTGGATCTTCTTTAGTTGTTTGCTTAAATCGTATCTCGGCCGGCGTACTTTCCATCTTGCAATCTCGTCCTCAAACCATTTTTGATAAACCACCATGTGCTATCTTTCCCTTTTTACATGGAACATGCTTCTTTTTTGTGGGCGTATGTGTCTTCAACTCATGTTATTGGGCAGTAATTGTTTCCTTTCGACCTCCTTTTGCAAACAGGGCTATCCATTTTCACCTCGTTGCTATTACGACCTTTTGGTGAACTGCACAAATCACTTTTCTGAAGAGTGTTTTGTGCAGTTCCACCAAAATGTCACACGGGCAATGTTTTTACATTTTTGTGGGACTGCGGAAAGGGAGATTGGTTTTGCTATCCTCCTCATCCAACTCCGTGCCTAATCTTCTCCAACAAGAATTTAGTCCTAAAGAGAGATCGTAGAGGTGATCGGCTTCTATTTATGTGTGTTATGTTTCATCATCTAGTTCCACTATTATTGTAATCACACTGACTGGATATCTTTGCAAACAGGGATGGTCCGCCCGATTTTAGTGGAGCTGCACAAAATGATCGGATTGTGGTGTCCTTCATACACCTCTTTTTTGGCTACAGAGCTGGGTGAAACTAGCTGCCAAGCAATGAACATTGTGCCAAGGAAATGAAGCCATGCCTACGAACAACATCGATCAATTATATTTTTTTCTTTATTTGTACACCTTCTCACAACTTTGTCTTCAGTTGTGATGTGAATATTGGCGCTGATATGTGAACCATTGAGATGCATTAGCCATGGTAGTTTCATTTGTATTTGATGGAATGTTGTAACGAGATAATCTCAAGGCAAGACACATGAATCCTAAGTTGAAACCTTTTTTTCCTACGGGAACCAGAGTTGAAACCTTCATAGAATCACAGTACAATTTCATCAAAATTATGCGTACATATAAACAAATCCTGAAGGATTGATAGCAATGCCAGAAACAATTCAACTTCGTTTCGCCGACCTGTTGGACATCCTTCATCCGGCTCCACCTGCCATGCAGCAATATTGAGTGCACAACACAACTTCAGGGAAAGAGTCACCCCAGTCGTTGTGCCGCAGTGGTAATGACTAGTGAGCAGTCAAATCACAGAGCCCCACCTTCGCCACAGTAAGTTGCTCGGACGAAGCAACCATCATTTCTCTGTTCCTTGAATCCGCTGGTACTCCCATATTCCCACAGTAATAAGTTGCTCGGGCGAATCAACCATCACTATATCCGCTCATGTGTATATGACCACAGGAGCTATCCATTCAGATTGCATGTTAAAAAAATTAAGGTCGATAACTAATGCGGCAAACTTTCAAAAAAAAACTAATGCGGCATCTTGGGCCAACGCGGCCGGATCGCATTTTGCACGAGAAATTACACACCATGTTTCGTTGACATGTGGTCCCGTTCGAACATATCAGTGAGACGACAGCGAGTAGTAGGAGTATTTCTGAACCGACGTGTAGGCCGGGGCGCCCCTTCGTGAACCGTCAAAAACTGGCAACCGTCCATCGACTCTTCGTCTTTCCCTCTCGATTTGGAACTGTTGTCGCACACTCTTTCTCTCCATCCTTCATTTTCCTTCAACCCTTCACCCTTTCTTCTGCCATTGTTTGATCGTCTTCTCCATGGAGGGAACAGGACGAAAACGACCCCGTTATTCTTGCCCCGATCTGAAAGATGACATGGTGGAGGAACTCATTGATCGGTGCGACGTCATCACCTCGGCTAGCATGGCATGTTTGTTCAAGCCCATTCTTGACTCAACTAATAACATCATTACAAGGAAGCTAAGAGTCAAGGAGCGGTTTGATCTCCCCTATCTTCTTCGCCGTGACCCTGATGACTGGCGCCGTCACGACGGAGGCCTCGCCCTGTGCAAGTTGATGCCGCTTGATAATGATACGTATGATGTTAAGATGCCATCGCTTGAGGGCAAGGCTTGGGCAGGCGCAAATGGAGATTGGGTTGTTTACATTGGGTTCAACTGCGAGTGGGAACTTGTGAATGTGTACACTCGTGACTGGGTTCCACTTCCAAAAATCACAGCCGACAGCCTAGAGGTTGAGCACACCGGTATTGTACGCACGTTCAAATACAATCATGGTGACTATCTTCTATGGAAGATAGCAATTTCTCGAGTTCCCAACCACTCTTGGAATTACAACAACTATGAAGTTGTTGCTATCTTCGACAAGCTTGTTGCCGTCCTTGCTGGTTTGACTCGATGGATATTGCTCAAAAATCAGTTTCTATACACAGATGAGTACTGTGATGCAATTGAATACGAGGGCCTTGTGTTTGCTGCCACCACTCGTGGCACTGTTTTTGCATGGAATTGTTGTTTCGGTACGTTTGTCTTCCACCGTAATTATAATTGTTTCATCAACATGCATGCGGGTTAGCAAGTTTCCATTTACTAATTAACCTCCTTCTTGTGTTTCCAAGGTCCTGCGAACATTCCACCACCTATACTTGAAGATTTTTATAACCAAGGGGGAGATGACGATGGTGATGATCACGAGCATGAGGACGAGCAGCGCCCATATACTATTTGGCGCCTGGCAACTAATTCCGATGGATCACCTCTTCTCGTGTGTATACAGCCCACTGATGATGTTACTGCTAAGGAAGCAGGTGTAGTCTCCCATGGTCGCACTCTCCGGACCTATTCCAACACCTGTTGCATGGTATTCGGGATGTATACTAGTGTGCTAGCGCCAACTCCTTCTCCCTGGTACAGAATTGATAGTCTTGGACAAAACTCGCTCTTCCTTGGATAAAACTATCCAATGATGGTGAAAGGCGATCCAACTGCTGTTGACACAACATTACTACCATTTATGAGAAGCAACTGTGTCTATACCTAGGACATTTGGGTGGTTCCCTACCCTGGTACTGATATAGTAGGCCGCTTCAGCCTGGATGATCAGTCCTGCGTTGGTCTCCAAATCGACAATCGATGGCCCGTCCAAGAGAATCACTTGTGGTTCAAAGCAAGTGTTTCCAACACCGAAGAATGGTTGAGTTGAAGTTCATTTCATTGCTTGTTATTTGTTGTGTGGTGAAAACTTTAGTATTTATAATGTATCCTCATTGTCGATGTGGGTTGATGACCTATTGTATGTAATAAAATGATATGCCTATGATAAACTTACTAAATTTATGAATGGCTTTCGAGTCGCTTCTGTGAGTGAGTGGTGCGACGAGGCAAAAAAATATTTTCCGAATACATAATTGTACGTGCATTGCAACAGGTTATCGGATGAGGCCAATCAACAATAGTAGTACACTATTTGTACTAGCTTCACATGCTTCGCACATTGTGCGGGTGTTTTTACTGTAGCCATATTATACTACGTAACCAGCACCTCGAATCCTTGATACTAGTAGTACTATATAGTAAGTAGTAGGAGTAGTAGGGTGGCATGGGCCAGAACAAGCATTCACATCCAGGAGTACGGCACACGCCACCAGCGCGACTTCCATCTGACACCATATTTCTTGGAGTCCGTGCTAGAGCAATCTCTTCAACCTCGTCGTTTCTCTAACTCAGCCATCATGCGGAGGGCGAGGTGGGGGTTTGCCGATAGTCGGTTTCCTTAACTACGGTCCCACTTGTAAGGCCAACTGCAACGCACGACCCCAAACGGACCTCCATTTTGCACGAACTCCAACGATAATTTTGACTAGAAAAGCAAGACCAAAGAAAACAAGAACCACAAGAATACATTTTACTACTCCTGCAAGTTGGATTAGTGCCTTCTCGATGCATTCATTGTTGATCTGCGGAGGCTCGATCTTGCGTGCTTCTTTCTTCTTCGAGTGTAAAGAAGTAGACGTTGCTTCCTCGCATCTAGTCTCATGTCTAGCCTCTATTCTAGTACTCCCTCCGGTCCGTTTTTCTCTACGTCTAAGAAGCAACACACATACCAAGTAGGAGTATCAACAAGTGCACTAATCTCATCTATAGCCTCTGTGCTAGCTAAAAGTGATAGAACATCTACTAAATTGCGCTCTGTCAATATATGGATGTACTCTTCTTCCCAATACAAAAACTTGCATCCATTCTACTCCCTCCGTTGCACAATACATGCCTTCTATTTGTCAAAATATATATGTATCTAGACATGTTTTAGTATATAGGTACATCCATTTTTGGACAAATGGAAGTCAAGTATTTTGGAACGGAGGGAGTACACAATAAAAAATTTAAGTTAGCACAACTAGTCTAATTCGAGAGCACAACCGAAGATTTGGTTGGGTTCTTCCTCCTTTTGCCGACACGTGGGACATCCAGCATCCAGGTCGTGTCATGAAAGAAAATAGAGTGGTAGTTGAAGCCACGAGATGTGCATCTTGGGTTAAACTATAAATAGAATCTTACTACTCTTGAGTAACTCCAAAAGCGGCCACCGAAGATCTTTCTTGGATTTGTTTTTCATCACCAGCACGTCGAGGTGAAAGATGTGCAGGTTCAGTGGGTCCTCTTGCATTTTCAGTAACATGTGGGGCCGCATGTGAGCAAACAGACGATGGGCTCCACGCGTCCGCTGGCTGGCTGAGAAGAGAGATAGAGGAGGGCTGAGCACAGACTGCAGGAAATTTGTTCTACGTAACCAGCACCTTGATATTCGCGTGTGGTTGTTTCTAGAATAAAAAAAGGAGGTACCTCTACTTATGTGACTCCCACTACGCCTAGCCTAAGGTTAGTAGGTAACCTTGCGCTTGGCTCTTCGCCTCTTCCGGAAGTCGATGGTTCTACAGTAGTGCTTCTGGCAATCTGACACCAAATGAACTGCTGCACGTCCACCGCTTGTAAGCAAAAGTTTCTCCTCGTGTTGCGAGCCACCGCGCACGTGTTGGCGAGGGAGAAGGCGTAATCAAGCTTCTCGTCATTCTCCGAGTTGACGGGACACATCAAAGTTATTTACTAGTAGTACGTACTCTCTCCAAAAAAGGGCTGACCATGTCATTGCTACCATCCCGTGCTCCGTCGTTGAGTACGTGCACTATTCACGTGCCATTCATGTGCCATCGAGGAGAAAAAAATATTGCGTAGGTGCCATCGAAGTGCACGACTCACTTACGGAAAAGGTTTTCCCCCCGCTTCCCCCCCCTCCCCCCGCACGAGTCACTTACGCATTGCTTATCTAATTATCTCCATTTTCTTGCATGACACATGCACCTTGATGCTAGATGTCTCGCGTGTTGGGAAAAGGATGAACAAAGCTCACGTAAAAGAAAAGAGTTGAAGAGCATAGATTCCCGACGACCGAGGAGGAGCAAGGAACCTCGCGGTGGAGCGTCTGCAAGGAACCTTGCACGTTTTCCCCCATTTTTTGCCGCCTGCCCACCTATAAACAACTAAAAGAACATGAACTTTTGGCTAACCACTAGAAACGGTACATTAGGATGCTAAGTTGAATATGTTTTGTACTCCCTCTGTTCCCAAATATAAGACTTTTTAGATATTTCAATAAGGGACTACATACGAAACAAAATGACTGAATCTACACTCTAAAATATGTACACAAGCCAACGCACTAACTCCATCAGATCCACCTCATGCACATACACGCACAGCATGGAGCACACAACGCACGTACACAAGACGTGCATGCACACACGCTCGGCTGCAGAATGCACATGAATAACACATGCATGCGCACATACTCGGCTCCATGGAGGCGTGCCCCATCTGCAGCAACGTCCGGTTCATCGTGCTACGGCGAAGCTCACACGCAACAGCGCATACGCATCTCTTGCAGCACCTCTTTGCCGTCGTTGCTCAACTACTAGTCGGAGACGAAGACGATCGCAACCTCGGCCTTAGAGCTAGCACCGATGGAAAAACACGCACGCTGCACGCACACGAGCACATACGGAGTGCCCACGACATGGTGGTGGTGCGTCCCCAGTCGCCTCTACTCCTTCTGCGCATGTTGTCTATCAAGGCGGTTGCATGCTAATGATGATGTGGGTGAGATCTTCTAGGACTCAGATGATGATGAGGAAAATTATGAGACACAAGGTGACGTACACCGTCAAGGTCCACGGTCAAGGGGGTGCTAGCAAGTGCTTAGATGTGCTTAGAGCAAGTACAATAGAGCTGAGTCAGCGGGCTATAAGGAATAAACAGTAGTATATTTCTGCTTAGGCTGGTTGTAATGGGGAGTATCATATACTAGTATCATGCATATGATACTAGTGTATGATACTACCTCCGTAATGCATAGTATCATATAGTAGTATCATGTAGTACTCTATTTATTGTCATGCATGACACAAAGTAGCATAGCATTTATTATGATACGGTATCATGATATGATACTCCACTCTTTCTTTCTTCATTTAATGCTATGACACCTCATCAAAATTGCCTAGTTGGCATGCATGATACTAGCTATGATACTACCATTACGACCAGCCTTAGTTGGAGGAAAGAGAAGAGGAGAGAGAAGGTAAGCGGGCTCTTCGTGAAGAGCCAGCTCTAGCACGTGCTCCTAGGCACTTTGTACATGTTGACTATAAGATGGGTTGTAGGCTTATAGCCAGCAGCTGGCTATATTATTAATGCTCTTTAGATGAGGTGCTAAGTGCATTAAATGGCTTAGTAACTCAAGTTTTCAATGCATAGGTGCTTAGTTTATTGGTGCCACATCATATTTTATGCCTACATGGCAGGCTTAGCAGCTATACATGGTGGAGCACTGGGAGAGGGCAAGGCTGGTCATAGTGGGGAGTAACTTGTACTGTAACATATTACTATGTTACTCTAAACATCTCTATAAACCGGAAAGGAGGGAGTAGTAACATAGACTAGTGTCATATGCAGAGTATGGGAGCACATGATATTTCCCCGTCCGGACCGATCCCAAGTTGGCTTCTCTCCTTCTTGGCCCAACAAAAACCCCTCCCCCCTCCCGCGCGCGCTTCCCGCCCGGCGCGAGCTGAGCCCGCCGCTCCACATTGATGGCAAGTCAGGGCGACGCGACCTCTCACTGCTTCCGCCGTTGAAGCGGCGCGCCGACCGAGGGCACCGCCCGCTGCACGTCCGACATTTCACACTACATAGTGGATAGTAACTTCTAGAGCAAGTACTATAATTAGATGACATAAGCAGGCTATAAGGATTAAAATATAGTATTTGTGATTAGTTGAAGGAGAGAGAAGAGGAGAGAGAAGAGAAGCGGATTGTAAACGTGTAGCCATTTGTACTCCAACATACTCTACTTTGTGAGACAAAAGGTGGGACCATTATTAATGATATTGTATTTATACTAAAGGGACTAAGGGACGCCTTAATTACTCCATTTTTTTGAGATAAACCTTGGTGGGGCTATTATTGACTTTTTTTGAGCTATTGTTGACTTGGACGTGGGGTTTGGGGGCCAAAGGCCTACTATTATACTCCGACCTAACATGCTCTACCCTAGCCGCTGCTGTATCATATGGTTTCGCACCATTCCAGATCTTAGCACCGCCACGCAATTCTTCTCCAGCCCTCCTTCCGGCGTGCACCGCGAGAAGGGACAACAGTCCTCCGAACCCCGCCTTTCGTGATCCTGTACGGGAGAGGGGCAATCAGGTTTTTGGGGAGCACACTCCTGTGACTGCTGCCAGTGACGACTTCCTCAACGACAGCCTTCTTCCCCGACCTCGGTAACCTCTTCATCAACGACATGAGTGACAACATCAACCACATCGGTTCTGCTCCCGCTATACAGTATGTGATTCTGTCCTCCTGGTTTAGTCCACATCATTACTTTGATGTTTGCAATTGTCGTCATGATCTATTTACTGCTGATTCGGATTAAATCTCATACTAAATTGCTCATATATTCAACAATCCAATCCAAAAACCTGATCACAGGCAATTTACTCCGAGTGGTTTTGTTGCGCTTTTGAAGCCGCCTACTTTTAAGGGGGTGCGATATAAAAGGTGGCGCACAAGAGCAGTATATTGGTTTCAGATCATGTGCTGCTATGACGCCACTAAGGGTAAGCCTGAGGGCGATCTTAATCCTACACAGCAGGAAGCTTTTCAGAACATGGATACCCTCTTCAAAGCCGCCCTGTTGAGTGTTCTTGACGATTCCATTGTAGATTCGTATATGTTGTTTGACAGTGGCAAAGACATGTGGGCTGCGCTCGAGGCCACGTTTGGGCCCTCGGGCGCTGGCAACGAGTTGTACATCATGGAGCAATTATGTGACTACAAGATCACTGATCAGTGCTCTATTGTTCAGCAGACTCATGAGATACAGTCACTCTCTAAGGAACTTGAGTACTTTAATTGTGTGTTGCCGGATAATTTTGTTGCTGGGACCATCATTACCAAGCTTCCACCTTCGTGGAATGATTTTGCTACTTCTCTGAAAAACAAGAGACATGAGTTTTCTGTTTTGGATCTCATTAGCACTCTTGATTTTGAGGAGAAGGCGAGAGCAAAAGACACACATGCTCAGGTCGCCGAGGGAGCTTCTAGTGCCCACATGGTACACGAGAAGAACTTCTAGCCCAACCAGCCCCAAAACAACAAGAACAAATATCAGGGGAAAGGCAAGTTTGATGCAAAGAACAAGCCGTCACATTCTACCAACTTCAAGAAGAATTCTCATAACAGGAAGGGATAAACCTCAATTTTGGTAGCACCGCACAAAATTTATATGGCTGCATCTACCTGCTGTCAGCTAACCTCATGGTGCTCTAGGTATTCCTACATTCGTAACTAGGTATAATGACCACCGCAAGATGAAATTAGCTTATTCGTACGTTGACTTGCTGAATGCAGTGCGGAACGATCCTGTCATGTGTGGAGGAGCAAACAAGCAGTGCAGCCGAAGGTGGAAATCAACCAAGGACTTATGAAATATATGTAATCTTCCTCAGGCAGGTCAGTATCCCCTTCGTCCAGATGATCAATTGCAAGATGAGGAAGCTAGCTAGCTGTGGAGTTGCCAACATGCTCAAAGTGCTCGCAACATTGAGAAGAAACAAGCATGCCCAGGGAATTAATGTGTGCGCAGGGAGGCCCTTTGCTCAGAGAAGCATCGACTGATTTTCTTTATTTCCACACCTTCTCACAGTTTTGTATATTGGTTATAGTATGGTGAATCATTGAGATGCATAGACATGCTGAACTTTTGTTCTTATGAATGTTAGTTTAATTTGAGTGTCTGCATCCAGTACAGCATCCTCTAATTTGGTGGATGCACACAGAGAAAATAAATCTCCTTAATTTACTCCATAACCACCCTATTAAATAGGCCTAGTAATAAACCAGACGCATGCAGTGGCCGGCGGGCACATGCATCCTGCATGCATGGCCAATCATGCAGCAACGCAAAAGAAGAGAGCGTTTCTTGGGAAAAAGCGAGTAGTTAGTGTAGCGGGCCTTATAAACACGAACAGCTCGCTCTCCCGCTTCCGTCTCCCCACCCAATTCCCCCCGCTCCCCAATCTTCCTCACTCGTCTAGAAAACCCCGCTCACCTTCTTCCCCACTCGTACAGAAAACGCCTGCTCCTCTTCTTCCACTCCTACAGAAATCCCCAGCCCTCCTTCTTCCCCACTCGCACTGCCACTAGGCTTGTCTCTGGCTACTCTGCTCAAACCCGTGAGC
>NC_057810.1:507401575-507406703 GCF_018294505.1 Triticum aestivum | reverse complement strand
CCAGATCTGAGGAACCGGTAGAATCTCCGGTGGACCGCATCAGCAATCTCCCGGACGTCATCCTTGAGGAGATCATCTCGCTTCTCCCCACCAAGCATTGCTGCCGCACACAAGTCCTCTCAACTCGGTGGCGCCCTCTATGGCGCACCGCGCCCCTCAATCTCGATTGTCGTCAGATATCTGTCCTTCCTGAATTTGATCTCATCAGAGCCATCATCTCTTCTCACCAGCAGGGCCCCGTTCAATGCCTCTGCATCCCGACAAGCTACCTGTTGTCCATACCCGGCAAGGTGGACGCTTGGCTGACATCCCCTGAATTCAGAAAACTCCAGCAATCTGAGTTCTACGATTACCATGAAAGTTTCATACCACGAACATACCAAGAATTCGTGCCCACACCACCGTTGTCCATCTCGCGGTTTTCCTCCTCTCTCCACACCGCCACGTTCGCCCGGTGCCATCTACCAGACGATTTGGTACAAATGCTTCGACTCCCACTGCTAAAAAACTTTCGCTTGTGGTGGTTTATCTGTCGGAGGCCTCACTGCACAGCATCATCCACTCCAGTTGCCCTTCCCTAGAGCGCTTGCTGATTGTTTTGGGAATAGAAATCGGTATCAGTTGTCTCCAAATAAAGTCACCTCACCTTAAAAGCATTGGAATTTGTTTTGAAGGACAACAGCTCATCATTGAAGATGCCCCTTCACTTGAAAGGTTGCTCCTTGATAATTGTTATACACCTTCAGAAATAATTGTCGTCTCTGTGCCCAAACTGGAGACCTTGGGTTTAATTCGTGACCCGTTTAATAATCACAAGGAGTTGGTGTTTGGCTCCTCACCTTTTCAGGTACCGTATATTATCATCTACACATTTGTAATCATATGCTGCATTTTTCATTTGTGCGCATAAGTTTTATGTCATCTAGGAGTACACTTTGGGTACTAATATTATGTTATATGCTCAATGAAGAGTTCGTCCATTGATAGCCTATCAATGCTGCTGGATTCTATCAAGATCATATATATCAGAATGTATAGTTTTGATCTGGACATAATTATTGGCTTGCTGCGATGCTTTCAATCTCTGGAGAATTTATACATAGAGGTGATGATTTCATGCACATTGAAAGCCCGTATATATTGTACTAGAATTAGTTGTTCAGCTGTCGTTCTTTCGACATACTCTTTTTTCAGACCTTAACTATTTTCAATCTACATGTCTACTTAAGCAGAACCACATGGAGAAAAACATATAACCAATCGTTGGCGTAATAAGCACAAGGATTTTCTCAGTTCTCATGACATTCGTTTGAGGACAATAACGATGGGACGATATGCATCCAACCAGGCAAACAGAAGCTTTGTCACATTCTTCCTGTTGAATGTGAGGTTACTATTGTCCATGAGGCTTAATTTTTACAGCAAGAGATTTCTCACAGACAAACATGTTGAACAGCAAAAAAAGAAGTTTCAGGTGGACAAATGGGCTTCTAAACGTGATCGGCTTCTATTTACAACAAGTTGTAGACATCCTAAAATAATTTTTTTGCACAGGATGTTGATTTTATGGATCAGACTGATCCATTTGTTTGTGACTGCAAAAAATAGTGGTTGGGTTAGACGTTACTGTCATGTTCAATCTGGGTTTTGTCTAAAAATTTGATGAACAATTAATCCTTGGGCTTTTTGTACCATTTGTATGCTTGACTTGCATGTTGTTGCCCTCGTACTCCCCTCCACCTGCCACTACACTGCCGCATCTTCCATGGCTGTTGTTCGTTCCCGTCCGAGGCCTTGTCGTCGTTCTCTGCCTTGGTTAGCTCGCTATGCTCACCACCGTCTGGTGTTGTCAACATGGTCAACCACCAAGAGGAATCAGGAGATGACTGTACGTGGAGACGCTAGCAGTAGGGACCCACCAGGGTCATTGCATTTCGCAAGCAGGTGCCTCGTTATTACAAGCCAAAACAATATTTCCTCCTAATTGTTTGACAACTAGGTTCCACGCCATTGTCAATGTAGTCAATAAACGAGAAAATTACACAACAAGCGGATAACACTAGGGACCCAGCAGCTCGTTCAGTTGTTTTTCAGTTTCAGAGATGGAGCTCAACTGCGCGCTATGCGGGGGCTATGGCCCGTCTAGCCCACGCTTACGCTTTTATTAAGCACATGACGAGCCCAGTTGATATTTTTTTCTTTCTGAAATTGGCTAGCCCAGTTCTTTTTTTGGAGAATACCAAAACCGATGCCTACTTGCTTTTCTCAGCCCTGCTGGGCTGCAAATCTTTCAAGACGAGGAGGGATAAGAGATGGGCTTCCCCAGAAAATGAGTTATAAGTTGTAAGAAATGGGCTGAAAATTTTTAAACCAAAGCCAACCGGCAATTGCATTAAAATATCATTTTTTTCAGGATTTCTCTACTCTCTACTCTTATAAAAAACCAAAGCCAACTGCCAATTACATTAAAATATCATCTTTTCACCCACAAGATAAACTACTCATACAAATGCATCTTCATGTTCCGTGCAACGAACGGGCATCTTGCTAGTTAGGATTCTAAATTTCATTCATTTTTTTGCGGAGAATTGTTTTTTGAATTTTATTTTGATATAATTTTTTGAAAACTATTTTTAACGTGACTCGAAATTTTGTGATTAAAATAGTTCGGACCCCACCGAAATATGCAAAATTTCATTGAATTTTTTAGCAGTGCCCAGAATATATGGTCTGTAATGCTAATAAAAAGAATATGGGCTTCAAATATCCTTAAGAATTAGCAAATGGGCTGTAAATTATTGAAAATAATGGCTAATGGGTTGTATGATGTTTTCCACATATTTGGAGGCGGACTTCTGGGCCTACTAGGTTGACGATGACGTTGTCCTAAAAAAATATTTGACGCGTACGCAAGGCTTTGTCAACTTAGTGAACACACAGCAGTGACTTTTGGATGTCCATCCAACGGCCGTCGTGCTTCTTCAATCTATGATCTTCCTGCTCGAGCCACCCAAACCAGCGCCAGCGGGACTGCGTGCTCCCTCCTCCCATGGCTGGCTGTGCTGCCGCCAGGCCATCCCTCTAACCACCCACACATCCTGTTATTTTCCAGCGACGTCAGCCTCACCCCCAGCCGACCAGTCAGCGCTCGTTCTCCCCTCAGCGTGGGCATCCGCTGTGGTGGCTTCGCCGGCTCCGGGTGGTTCTCTTCCTGGGCCCCGCCCTCATCCACCGCGTTTGTGCTCTCGGCATGGCGAGGTCAACATGGTCAACAAACAACAGCCATCGGAAGAGGCTGATAGTAGGGGCCCACATAGGAAAATGCCTCCTTATTACGCGCAAAATAATGATTCCTCCACCTGACAGTTGGGACCCACTGAAAGGGTCTCTGTATTTCGTGAAAAAAACGTTCCCCCCGCTGTCAGCTCGGACCCACCGAAAATGCCTCCTTATTACACACAAAAAATGAATACTCCCCCTGCAAGCTAGGACTCACCTTGGTGGGAGGCTGACTTGTGGGCCTACTAAGTTTACGGGGATGGAGGGCTTTGTCAACTTAGTCAATATGAACGACTCTAGCTCTATTGACCGTACGATGTCCATCCAACGGCCATAGTGCTTCTTCAACCTCTGGTCTTCGTGCTCCAGCCGCCCAAAGCAGCGCCGGTCATGCCGTGTGCTCCTGCCTCCCGTGGCCGGATGTGATGCCGCGGAGGCGTCACCGCCCCCTACTACTCCCACCGCTGGCCAGGCCATCCCTCTACTCACCCACACCCCCTGTTATTCTGCGGCGACGGCAGCCTCACCCTCGTACTCCTCTTCGCGTGGGCATCCACTACTGCGTCTTCCCCGGCTCCGCGTCGTCCCCTTCCTAGGCCTCACCGTCATCCACCGCCGTGGTGCTCTCGGCGCGGCGTGGTCAATGTGGTCAACGACCGACTTCCATCGGAAGAGTACTGTGCGTGGAGAGGCTGACAGCTGGGTCCACGGCGACCGCAAGGAAGTGCCTCCTTATTACGCGCAAAATAATTATTCCTCCACCTGACAGCGGGGACCCACCGGACGGGCCACCGTATTTCACGAAAAAATGTTTCCTCCTGACTGCTGGAACCCACCATCTACATCTTCGCACGCAAGGAAGTGTGTCCGGGCAAAAAAATGATTCGCCCCCTGACTGCTGGGACCCACCAGCTACATCTTCGCACACAAGGAAGTGAGTCCGGGCAAAAAAAATGATTCGCCCCCCTGACTGCTGGGACCCACCAGCTACATCTACGCAGGCAAGGAAGTGCCTGACAGTCGGGACCCACCTGGTCGACGCGTACGTAGTGTTGTCATTCTGGTCGCGAACGTGTACGTACATACTGGTTGATGTAGAGGCGCACACATGTCATAGTAGAGGCGCGTACGTAGCATGTACACGTACATATAGCGGCGAGGGTGCAAGAAAGAAAATACGACCACGTACCTACATACGGGCAGGGTCTCGAATGCCTACTCGCGCATACGTACATGGCTGGGTTAGAACGGAGAAACAGAGTCGTCATCGTGTTCATGGGGATGCAACAGAATGTGTCGTGTTCATGGGGAGGCAACGGAATGCGTCGTGTTCATCGGGAGGCAACGGAACGCATGGGAGCAAACTGGCTTGGACGGAACAGGCAATGGAAACGAGGCCTCGCGTACCGCAGAACGGAGGAAACGGTCTTGTGTTCGATCGGCCACGTTCGGAACGGGGTCCTGTTGATCAGGAGGGGTGTGCGTACCGCAAAACGGAGGAAACGGACCTCCTACTGTCGAAACGGGGGTCCTGTTGATCGGGAGGGGTGTGGCGTACTGCAAAACGGAGGAAACGGACCTCCTACGGTCGAAACGGGGGTCCTGTTCATCGGGTGGGGTGTGGCGTACCGCAAAACGGACGAAACGGACTTGTGTTGGAGCGCTACGGTCGAAACGGGGGTCCTGTTCATTGGGAGGGGTGTGGCGTACCACAAAACGGGACTCCACGGGATACTGTTCATCTCCACCGTCGACCTCCTCCATCCTCCATGGGCTACCGTCGACCTCCTCCAGCCTCCACGGGCTCCTGTTCATCCAGCCTCCACAGCGCGCTACTCCACCGGCTACT